>NC_137018.1:44566167-44613667 GCF_032717465.1 Coenobita brevimanus
AGCCGTCGGACTGAAAGGAATAACATCAAAAGCAACTAAAACTGGCACGTTCATTGACCACATGACCTGCGTCGCCCTGTGAAACGTTCAATGGGGAGGGAGGTGGGGGGTGATTAAGATATGGGCGTTGTGAGCAAAGGAACACATGGGATGGGCTTGAATGTTGGTAGGCGGTGGGGCTGGGGCAGAGAAATATACCCTTCGGAAGGGGATGTCGTACGATTAGTGTTTTGAGCGCAGTGAAGGTTTATTTCAATATATCCTTCACGAGTGAAGGTGTGGAGAGGGGTGTGGGTTACAGAAATGGGCGTAGGGAACAAAGAAATGATTGGGATGAATAAGAATTGTGGTGGGGATGGGGAGGGGCATATCAGTGTACCCCGTGCGAGTGGGTGCTGTAGCGTCAATGGTTTAAGTGCCTTTTCAAAGTGTTCCTCAAGAACAACAAGATCAGGAATAAAACCAGCTGGCGTTGCTCTCATTAGCCTGGCGTAAGAGCCATCACTGAAACATTACCTCAGAAAGCAAATAAAAAATAAGAGCGATATTTGTATCATGGATCCTTGAAATTAAAGGTAGATAAATAAGTAAATAGGTGAATAAATAAATAACTAAAATGGCTCACAGACTATTTACACTAGTGGCTGGAGGTGCAGTGAGGTCCGTATATAAACAAACGGGGTAAAATTTAGTGCATCATCAAAGTGTGTGGCGTGAGGTAATTCAACACCACATTAACAAGGGATTAGTGCCAACCAGCACCACCCTCCACGGTGTACACATTTATGACGCTTCCTTAACCCCTTCAATCTGCTGACGCAATTTTTAGTCTTGCTATCTCCAGGCGATTATATTCACCACAGGAGAAGCTTTTCGAACTCGAGGTGATAGCTGTAGCTTTCATGAATCCCTTGATAAGGTGAAAATCGTACGGAGGTAGCAAGAAAAAATCAAGGAAAAATACGTGGTAGGATGGAAGGGGTTAACATCATGCTGCTGTGACTCCCAACTGAATCATATCTGACGGTCGCTGGAAAGAAATACTGAGTTATACCGACCGTCAAAGGGTTAGTGGCGATAGAATTAACAAACAATTTTAGTAATGATGGGGTGGAATTTGTGGTGACGTGCTAGTGGGGAAGATCATCATCATGAACGTCACTCTTCCATGTTATCATCACCAGCAGTCACCACCATTATTGGTATATTTTACCATCACCTCGCCTCCCACTCTGCACCACACCCATCATCATCATCATCATAAACACATCCATCGTCATCATCGCCATCACCATACCTACTGTATCATCAGCACCATCGCCACACCACCACCACCACCATCACCATCACAGGGGGGTATAGTGTTAAGCCAAGCGTCACCACCAACAATGAGTACCTGGCCAGCACCTCCACTCAGTGTACTGTGTCATACCCACCCGTACCTACCAATGCTGGCATAGTGAGACCTATTAAAAATTTAAGTGTTTATTGTTAGCTTTCCACCAGCTAAAACGTTGATCATAACCCCTTATAACTTCACTATCCTAATAGGTAGGTATATAGCAATTTGTAATTGTAATGGTGTGTGTGTGTGTGTGTGTGTGTGTGTGTGTGTGTGTGTGTGTGTGTGTGTGTGTGTGTGTGTGTGTGTGTGTGTGTGTGTGCTCGCGCGCGCGCTCCTTCAGCGTCAATGGCCCTGCGGCTGCTATGTAGGGGCTTCCTGATGCTGCCAGGGAAAAACAGATCAGACGAGTTACCTAATAATCCACTGTCATTAACTTACGTAATTATACAACCGGTCCACACAACTACATTGATTATCCATCACGTGCAGACTAAGAGATATTTTCACAAACATACTTGAAATCCTTTTTTTTTCTTTCTTTCTTTTATGGAAGGAAGAAGGAACCAAGACTAGAATCCCGCAAGATTGTTTCCTCCAAGAAAAAAATAAAAAGATAAGAGAGAGCAAAATTGAAGATCCGTTCATTTCGAAATTCCTGGACACACTGCGTTTGAAAGACTGAAGGTCATAGGTAGTAGGGAATACAGACAAAAGAGGACAGTTCCAGAGTTGGCCTGTTGCATACATGAAAGACGGGGGTAACAGATAACTCTTTCATTAAAAAGTTGGACAGAGATGAGAGTTTGCTGCAAGATGGGTGCTACGCGCTCGCCGTAGTGGTGGAGGGATGCAAGCAGACAGTTCAGAGGAGCAGTGACAGTTGAACTAGCGATAGAAGAGAGATATCCAACACAGCGGCAGAAAGACAGAGGTTGAAGGAAGTCAGTAAGAAGAGGAGAGTTGATGAGACGAAACGCCGTAGACTCCACCTTGTTGAGAAGAGCTGTATGTGGGGATCCTCCCAATACATGAGAGTTGTGCTTTAATATACAGGTAACAACGGTACAGGGTTGTTCTAAAGTGGCATTGGAGATTTCGTTACACTTCTTCCCAAGCAGTTTATTCAGCACATTACACGTCAATATCTTCTTGCATGTTATCGATGCAGATTGTGTCGATATTACAATATAAACAACATTCAAGTGAACATGAATGTGTAATATGGAAAATAAATCGTCGAGGAAGAGGTGCTATGATGGCTTCCATTCCTCCTATAGTTTGTTCACTTTATCTTGGCCAAGATTTCCTTTCATTTTCTGATCATTTCACCTAACTCCATATCTTTCCTTAGTGACTGGCATTGTATTGGTATATTTTATTTTGCCTCAGAGTTCGAGATGGAGAGCTGGCAATTTTAGAGCAAGATAGAATGAAAATAGTAGTGTGTAGTGTGAGTGATGTGGTGTACCGCGTCACCCTCCCTCATTCCCATCCGGCTGGCATGAGTGAGTGGACACGAGGCCCACGACCCTGAACGCAGATGCCTCTCAGCACAGTACTCCCGCCAACACCCGTACCCTGTTGTGCTGTCGACTTCTTCCGTCACCGGTATCGGTCTATTTCTCTGTCTGTCCTCCTTGCTTCCTGCATCTCCGTTTCCTTCCTGTCACTCTTCATTTCTGTTCTTTCCACTTTAGGTGGCTCTGCACTAAGTGACAAGTCTAATGGTTTCCTATAACGCAGGAAACCATTTACAACGGTGGGTGGTAACCGCGTAACCAGAACGGGGTGAAGTGGAGCATACTATGTTACCACTGTTAACGTGGTGGAGACGCAAATGCGGCATCCATCGAGGAACCAAATCTTCTCACTTTTCCCTACGCCTCGCCACGATGAAGCGCTGTCAACCACAGGCAAACACCAGTTCACTGTACGGAACGGCCCTGCATCGGCGGCTTGTAGTTGATGGGTTTACTTGGCCAGCCAAACTGGAGTTGATCAACAACAACCACAATCTTGGTGTTCAGTATGCAACCCACAGGCTTGCAGTGTACTGTACACCCATGACCAAAATTTCCCCGAAAATCCTCTGCCAAAGTTGTGTCATCCCTTCCATATTTCTCGTTCCTTCCTAAACGCCAACGAGTAGCCTGTACTCCCTTCCCATTCTCTTGTTTTGTACTTCATATTCCTGTCACAAAGGAATATTTCGTGTAACACCTTCCATTGCCTCAGACACCAGGGAGGTGACGGCGAATGTTGGCTCATGACTCTACTTTGCTTCGGCGGTCGTAGAATAAGGTATATATATATAGGCAAGCTCTTAATTTTTGACCGCGATAATTATGAAACTGCTTTGACTGTCAGGTGTGTCAGTATGCATTCCAAGTTACACAGTGTTGTAAGCAGCGATACAGAAAGGTCACAGACATGTTCAATCATCATAACATGCTTCAGAAATTATCGTCAGATGTCAGTTTCCTGTCCACACCGCATTCACGGTTGTAATAATATAGGCCAGAGAACACACTGAGTCCTCACTATGTGCCATTCATTTGTTGCAAAATAATACATTTTTCACAAGATTGTTATCGTAAATTGAGGGAAGTTGCGGATCAGCGTAATAAGGAGCAGTGCAGATTTAACAGGCCTTTTTTCTGGGTTTTACTGCGAAATTAACTACAAGAAAGGCATAAAACGGGTAACACAAAGAGAACTCTATCGTGTACGAGACCTTGATCGACTGTACGCTTCTTACTCTAACTTGGCCTATAATTGCCATCTCCATCTTGAATGCTGAGTTGTAACAATAGACTGATAAGAATATCATGCTAGTCACGAAGCAGTGCTATGGATATAATGTAAATCTGTAGCGTTGTCCATTTCTACCACTGCATTAAGGGAAATGGGCTTTACAGGGACGAAAATATTGTGCAGGTTAAGGTGAGAGAATTATAGGACGTACTTTCATTCAGCCTTCATCAGGTCCTGTAGTGTACCATCACGGGTGTGTGGGTGGTCAGTACAAGTAAGGCGAGTGGCCACTGAACGACATTATGTGAGCAGGAAACCCCAACCAAACCTCGAACTTGAGCCTTGACTGGCCACGTCCAGTTGGAACGGAACGTTTGAACCCAGTGTTCACCGTTGCATAATTGCCATTCCTCCATGGAACACCTGCCGTGGTTAATCTGTGTTGTGCCGGTCATGAGGGACCCACGTCACAGCAAGTATAAAAGTACTACATGCTAGAGCTTGGGCCCTTCCGCTAATGCCCCTGGTGAGTGTGGTGTCACGTGTGGGAAGATGATTTGGTGAGGTGTGGTGTGATAGGGTGGTGTGTTGTGGTGTGTGATGTGGTTTGATGTGGCTTCGCCAAAGTCAACGGGAGTGAAACATCGCGTCCGAAAATCATTAGTGAGAGACAGGCGGACAAAGCTGCTGCTAGAGATGTCCTCGCATTAAAAAAAAAAAAAAATCATTATAATTGAGCTGCTAATAGGCTGTTGTTGTGATATTCAACATGGTGTAATGAGTAAGGGTGTTATCAAGGTTAGCATCTGGGTGTGCGCATTGTCCCTGTTGACGTGTTGGTGTTGGCAGTGTGGGGGCGGCACTATAACACTACCTAGCCCACTGCCATATTGCTGCTGGTTGTGACCCTCCACTCTTGTCTCAGGGCCACCTCTCTCTCTCTCTCTCTCTCTCTCTCTCTCTCTCTCTCTCTCTCTCTCTGTGCATTTATTTATAAAATAAAAATTGATGTATGTGTTGTATATTTTCTGGTATTCCTCGCTTGTCTTTACTGTTTAGCATTATATATTTTTCTCTTCGTCTTTCCCTTCTTCCAGTTGTTCTTATGCCCTTCACCTTGTCTGTCCCCTTCACTCCCTACTCCCTCCCCATCTCTCACACCTTTCCCGTTTTTCCCTCCTTCCCATTTATATCTCTCTTCATCCACGCCACATGCCTCCCTCAACCCACTGTCTCATTCTCTCCCTCTCTCTCTTTCCCTGCTTCCTTGTCTCCCATTTGCTCACTCTCTCACATTTATCTCTCCTCTTTTATCTCTATCCTCCATTATCTTCTGCTCCTTTCCCCACTTTAATTTTTCTTACTATCTCCTTCTTCCCCTCCTCCTCCTCTTCCTCCGCTCCCTTTTTCTCTCCACTCCTCCTCTATCTCCGTTCTATACCTCCACCTCCAATCTCCTCTCTCCCCTTCTCTCCCTTGCCTCTCCCGTCCCCCACCTCTCCCCCTATCCCCCCTCCGCCACCCCCCGCCTCACTTTACAGTCCTTTGCTCTCGGGCCGAATATAATGTGATGGAGATTTACGACCGCCACAGCGCCGCGGTAGGCACCAAGTGCTTCCATAATTCCCACGATATTAACAAGAATTTGACCACCACCCACACGCGGTGCCGCTTGCGCTCTTGTTAGTATTATTATTATTTTTTTATTAAATATTTATTTATGAGAAAGTAATCGTCATTTCCTTTGATGTGGGAAACGTTCGACGTTATAACAGGTTGTCTTTTTTTGGTAGTGGCTAAACCAAGAGTTTGGTGCATATGTTGCTAAATTGTAAACAAGAGTAACGTGTACGTTTATGTGGTAAAAGTTGGTGTCTAGGTGATAGAAAGCGACTTGTTGATAGATCAGGCTATGGACTGCTGCCGAAAATTTCAAATATGAATAGACGTGATAATCATTTACTTGGTAACTTTGTTGCTAACTGCCGTCTCGGTTTCCCTTTGGTGTTTCTGTCAGTGTGGGGGCGGTACTGTAACATGATTTTGATGGTGGTGTGGTGGTGGAGGTGATTGTGATGATGGTGGCGTCTCTTGGTTCATTCCTTGATTTTTTAAAGTCTCTGTTGTCGACAATCTATTAATGAAATCACAGCTGCAGAACGAATGTGCGTGGTGTCGGAGTCTCCTGTTTCCATCACGCCAGTGTTGTTTTAGTTGCCGCCAAGCAGAGCCAGGGCGCCTTGGCACACGCACACCACCCGGATTCATAAAGGAACTTAGCGAGAGTTACCAGGAATTAGTCTCCATTTTCTGTTAATTCTTTCACTAGTTATATAAAGTTTGGGCTTTTTTTTTTCTTTTTTCTGATATACGCTGGCATTTGGTTGAGAAGTGTAATGGCTCTTAACTAGTTTTTGTGATGAACCAGTGTCCTAAGCAGCTCAGTCATATATAGTTTGACTTTTTTTTTTTTTCTCTTTAAGCCAATACTCACTGCAGATTGTTTGCGAAATGTTGGTGGTAGCATGAATGAGGATAAGAGTATGACCCAGCAGTCCCATACACAGTTTAAATTTAAGTAAGTGTATGAATACGGAACAAACCTGTCTTCTCTGTTCTCTTACAAAGCCAACTCAACTGACGGCGCTGTTGCCCTTCACCCTTGAACCGGAATAATTTTAGCGCCGCTACAGAAGGAGTTAGTAGTACGGGAGGCCTGGCTTTACCACCTGGGTCAAGGTACCTCCCTCGTCCTGACCTTGGCGAAATATTTCACGTTAGTGCGGCCTGTTTTGAATGGGTCCGACCATGCCTGTGTAAATGTTTCCTTTCTGTCTGGCTATTTATCTCGCTGTCTGTCTCTCTGTTCTATCAACCGTCTTCTGTCTGACTGTCTACGTGTCTGATATATATATATATATATATATATATATATATATATATATGTGTGTGTGTGTGTGTGTGTGTGTGTGTGTGTGTGTGTGTGTGTGTGTGTGTGTGTGTGTGTGTCTATCTGTCTGTCCATCTGTCTTGGGTACCTCAACCAAGTTAAATCCAGGCCTGGGGGGAGTTATAGTCAGAACTGAATGGATATACTGTAGCTGTCTATCTGTCTATTTGTTTGTGTGTCTATCTATCCATCTGTCTGTCTGTCTGTCTACGTACCTATCTGTCTATCTATCTATCTGTCTGTTTATCTATCTATCTCTGTCTATCTATCTATCTATCTGTCACTAGCACCGGGCCAGTTTACCTTGGCATCAGACTAGCTAGGGTAGACTTGAATGCATGCCCAAAGGAAATGGTTCACGTGCTTTCCCGAGATGATTATAGGTTGGTTTGTGCTTTTACTGGAGGAGTCTGGCTTTATTTACTCTCTCTCTCTCTCTCTCTCTCTCAACCTAGCCAGAAACTACCGTTTTTCATTTTTTTGACTCACAAACTGCTGCAGTGACGTAAGAATGAAAACACACACACACACACACACACACACACACACACACACACACACACACACACACACACACACACACACACACACACACACACACACACACACACACACACACACACCAAATTCTTCTCGGGTAAATCTAGGACAGAGGCATAAATATCACGGGTCAGAGGTATGTATGTGTGCGTGCTTTGAGTTTCTCCTGACGCGGACCTAACATCTCAGGCGTATGGTGTCTGTCTTGATTAATTCTCTGTTTGCATCTTTGTGGTTAAGACGTGCCAGGTTGCACTAGAAGGTACAGAGGAAGTGGTAGCTGTTATATCCGGTGATGCGCTTTGGTAATGTAATTTTCTGTCTGTGGAAAGGAGGTGAAGAGTCGTTGGGCAAGAAATTATGAAGAAAATGTCAACTTTTCACTGCTCGAGTCACCTGGGTAATGTTCCGACTCTCCCCAGCTTCGTGAAACTACTCAAAGGCAACGAGCTGAAAAATCCTGTTATAAAAGCCAAGCATGTGTTGATGAGAAAGACAATGGGAACCACCACACAAATGAACGTATATAGACAATGCTGTTATCTTCAGGCACCTGTGTGGTTAGGACGCCCCTGTCGGAGTAACGGCCCTGCTTAGTGATTGGGTCTTCATTAGGTTACTGGATGTATTTCGATCATGTAATGCCATCAGGGGAGGCGGCCCGGTCACCTGCTCGTATATACTCGTTTACTGACCTGCCGTGGCCTGGCATCGGGACCGTACTCGTGGGAGGGAAGAAGTTGGCGTTCAGTTACGGTTTTATTTTAGTTACATTTTCCGTTCAGGGGATCGTCTTCTGATTAGTTTATGTGTATATAATTTATTGGTATAATTTGATTATGCCTCACGCGTCACAAGTGTTAACTGTACGAAATAATGTGGAAATTTTTCGTGGGGCAGAGAAGGGATTGGGTGCCTTTTTCGACATTCAGACAGCCCGTCAAGATGAAAGTACTTTGTAGCGAGTTAATCCCCCTGGCCATTTTGACTTAGCAGAGTAACATCGTGTGGGGATTAGCTGCAGCAGAAGGCAATATTAGCCCCAGCCTTGAAAGCGTTAAAAGACCGCGATGGTGAAAACTCTTCAACAGTTTTAAAATAGCACTTATAAAAACTTGGTGTAGTTGTTATAAAAAATAGCGTCTTGTTTACCGTGTGGAGTGAGTGTTGACAACCAATAACATCAACACTGATAACTGACGCTCGTGTTGCCAGACACGCGCTACTGAAGGGTAAGCAAACAATAAAAAAAAAAGATAAACAAACATAGACAAACACAGATACAAGCTAGGCAAACAGCTTATATACAGACAGACGGACAGTCAAAAACAAATAAAAATAGAAAACGGCGAAGCAATCACTCACAAACATAGACAAGTAAACCAGATCTTTCAAAACAAGATATGGAACACGAACACTTGATTCCAAACATAGGCAAACACAGGTACAAACAAGATAGACAAACAGCTTACATACTGACAGACGGTCAAAAAAAAAAAAAAAAACTGTGGAGCAGTTGGGCACAAACACAGACAAGTAAACCGGATCTTTCAAAACAAGACATGGAACACGAGCGCTTGATTCTAAACATCTCAGTCGCCTGAGAGAGAGAGAGAGAGAGAGAGAGAGAGAGAGAGGGAGGGAGAGAGAGAGAGGGAGTGCAATGAAGGCCCTTACACTCGATACAGTGAAAGTATGTTATCAGCACAATAGCTGGAATTGCAGGGAAGTCTGTGCCGCAACAATACTGATCTTTAATAGTTGTAATATTTCTTCTTGGTTTGTGGTGTTGCCGTCCATTACCATCACTAATGTCAGTAGTGTAAAGTAAACGCTCGTTTATTTCAGTTAGACATACGATTCACAAACATGCCCAGATTTTCGAAACACAGTGAGGTCAAAGTGTGTTTAAAATGTTGTTTTTCTTTTTTCCCTTTTTCTTTACACATTATCGCCAACATTGTAGATCACATGAACAACAACGCTCATGTATTTCGGTCACACACAGGCTAAGCAAACACTGCCAAGCAACCTTAACTATGATGCAACTGGAGAACTCTTTTTAAGTGTCAGTTTTATTTTTTCCTTACTTTTTCTTTACAGTCCTGCCAGTCATCATCACCGATTCTGTAAACGAGGCAACGCTCATACATCTCTGTCTGACGTACCATATGCAAAATAAGATGCAAATGAAAGTGTACACTATTTTGTCAATATTTCATTTTTATAATTCATTCATGTATCATTACCAGTTCCGCAAATAACAAGTCAACGCCCATTCATATCGTTTTGAGGTACCGTAAGCAAAATACTGTATGGTATAAATGGAGAGCACTATTAATGGATATCTTTTCCTATATTTTTCTTTATGTTTCATCCAACATCTTCACCAACACTGTAAACAGTATGAAAATCACCACCATATATCTCGGTTTGACGTTCCGTATAAGCAAAAATATTGTAATATACACATAGACAACCCTCAGTGTGGTTTTTTCTTTTGTTTATAATCTGGCCATGGACCATCACCAATACTGTAAATGACAGGATAATCACCCCATATATCTCGGCTTAACGTACGTCACACAGATGCGCCGAAACCTCTAAACTCCGGCGTGACGACCATAACGTAAACACACTCCGACACCTGTACATTCCTTTTCCGCGCGCGCTGACCTACATACTTCGTTTTCCCCTTTTTTCCCCTCCCCTTTACCTGTAGAGCCAGCCTCCTTGAAAAACTAGGTAGGGAAACACGAGATTAACCTACACTGACACAAATACTCATCCTTGGAAAACCAGAAGGGGGTGTCGACACGGGTAAACATAAGCCGACACCCACGACACACATCCGCTGGCGCCTGATGAATTGCGCTGATGCAAATGGAGATGTGTTGGTGGTATAACTTGAGGGTGAATGGCCGGGGTTAGGTGGAGAGAAAGAGAGAGAGAAAGAGAGAGATTTATAGCCAGAATAAAATACTTAACCTTCAGATTTCCTGAGAGAGAGAGAGAGAGAGAGAGAGAGAGAGAGAGAGAGAGAGAGAGAGAGAGAGAGAGAGATTTTTTATAACCAGTATAAAATACTTAACCTTCAAATTTCCTGAGAGAGAGAGAGAGAGAGAGAGAGAGAGAGAGAGAGAGAGATTTATAGCCAGAATAAAATACTTAACCTTTAAATTTCCTGAGAGAGAGAGAGAGAGATACCTTATAATATCTTCAAAACTAAAATGATTTCGGCGACCTTCCTATACCCTTGAGGTTTTTAGAGGGGTACGCAGCATCATCGAGAGAGAGAGAGAGAGAGAGAGAGAGAGAGAACCTTAAGAAATTCACAAGGCACAAATGCTACTCACCTGCCAATCTCCTTCTTCAGATCGTAGAGGGCGCGTATGTCGGCATCCTCCTTCACCTGGACGCACCTCGGGGGGAAGGGCGGGGGCAGCTCTGTGGGGGGGGGGAGGGAGGGGAAGGAAAAAGGAGGAAGGGGTAGAGGGGAAGATGGAGGAGGAGGGGAGTGGGAGGGAAGCAGAGGATGACGGGACAGAGGGGAGGAGAAAGGGAAAAGGTTGGAGGGAAGAGAGGAGAGAGTAGGAGAGAAGAGGAGTGGAAGAGGACGAGTGAGAGGAAGGGGGTGGAGGGGAAGGAAGTGAAGGAGGGGAAACGAAGAGAAAGGGGAGACAGTGGAGAAGAGAAGAGAAGGGAAGGACGAGGAGGAGAAGAGAGCGGAGAAGGAGAAACGAAAGTGGAAGAGAAGAGAGAGGGGAGGGAGTGAATGGGAAGAGAGAGAAACAGAGGTGGAATAGAAAAGGGAGAGGGAGTGAAAAAGAAGAGGTAGGACAAGGGGATGGAAAGGAGGGAAAGTAGTCGAAGAAAGAGGAAGAGAAGGAAGGGAGGAAGAAAAAAAAAGAGAGGAGGAAGAAGAGGAAGTAGTGCAATGGGAGTTCAAGAAAGGGAAGGAAAGTGTGAGTCATGAGAGAGAGAGAGAGAGAGAGAGAGAGAGAGGTATAATGAAAGGATGAGGAAGTGGAATGAGAGCAAAGAGGAGGAAGTGGTGAAAGATGGGTGGGGGAAAGGAAGAAGTGGGGAAAGAATGTAAGGTGTGAATGGATGATGTGGTGAGAGGAGAGAGAGAGGGAGGGAGAGGGGAGGAGAGCAGGGAGGAAGGAGGGAGTGGTGATGAAAGGGAGGGAGGGAGGGCGGGGAGAAGGAAGGAGGAAGTAGGTTTTGAGGGGAAGTTGAAAGTGAGTGAAGGACGGAGTGACGGAGCAGGGCGAAGTGTTGACGAGGAGGGTGAGGGGGAAGGGAGGAGGAGGAAGGAGGGAAGGAGAGGAGATTGGGGTATCGTCAAGGATGGAGAGAGAGAGAGAGAGAGAGAGAGAGAGAGAGAGAGAGAGAGAGAGAGAGAGAGAGAGAGAGAGAACGTGACATTAATAGAGAAAGATGTAAATAAGGATTGAGAGAAGGAAGGGTGAAAAGAGCAAGGATAGCGAGGCACAGGGAAAGAGGAAGATGTGATGGGAGAAGGGAAGAAGGGGAAGAAGGGAGGAAGAGTAAAGAGGGAGGGAGAATAAGGAGGGAGGAAAATTAAGGAGGGAGGAGGAATGAAGGAGGAGGGAGGACGAGTGAGGTGAGAAGGTGAAGGTAGGAGGCGGGAGGGGAGTGGGGGGAAGAAAATAAGAATCCGTCATTGTATTTCGTAAACACATCAGTCACAATTAATGGCAAGTCACTCATAAACAGACTCATTATTATCTTACCTAATTCTTGTGTACTCTTTGACCCCTGAATTAAGTGTTTTTATTATTATTATTATTATTTTTATTATTATTATTATTATTATTATTTACTGTATTAGTATTATCTATGGGTGATTGTATTTAGATTAGGTGGGATGGCATGGTTAGCAGTGGATGGTAATAGTTTGCAATAAGCTCTTCTGTATCATGGCGTCTTTTTTCCTTGTGGCTGCCAGACCAGACGATTTCACTCAGGTTAGAGATTATCGTAGGACTGAAGTGGTCATTATCAGGCTGTGAGTGGCTAAAAGAGTCAGGATGATGATAATGATAGTGGTGGTGGTGATGATGATGGTGGTGGTGATGATGATGATGATGATGATGGTGATGATGATGATGATGATGATGATGACGACAGTCTATCCATAACGTCTGGTTTGCTATATATAAATAAAGTAATATCTTGAACGACGTGAAACCACTCCGAGTCCCCCCCCCCTCCAAAAAAAAAAAAATAAAAAAATAAAAAAAGTTGCATTAGCACGGATGTGATAGTTATCCGCAACCCAAAATAGCCATGTTATCGCAAGTGCAATAGCTTACGTCATTTAGTACTGGATAGATCAGAATAATATTACGAGTTTTAGTTAAACAGAAAGGTGAGTGAAAGTTTAGGTATAATTGCCTAGGTACGATAGTTTCATTAAGCCATATTAATATAACATTTATTATCGTTCAGTAACCACTAGTCAGTAAACTCTTAGGTACGGTAGTTTTGGTCACTGAGCCAAAATAGTCCAAAAAGTCCTTGCAGTAGTTCATTCAGTAGCCAGAAATAGTAATACAGTAGGTCAGCCCTTGCAGCGTAGGTATATTTAGTCCTAATAATCAGTAAGTCTCAGGACGCCACACGCCACCTGTCGTGATGCCACCCCCTCCCCCCAACACTTCCTGTACTGGCTGATCATCATTCTTAATAGATCGGGAAATTGTAGGAGGGTGTGTGTGTCTCGACGCCATATTAGGGTTTGTGTATTATTTAATGTTTTCTGGACGATTATGACCGAGTAATGGCAACAGTCGTGAGAATTTAGCGTTAAAAAAATAAAGTTAAAGTAGCTGGTCATGTTCGTTGGTCATGAGGAATATAAAATGATGCCGCGGACACCAGACGCCATTCCGACGCAGAATAAAATCGCCCGGCGGTTGGAATAATAAAATCGTTTGACTGTAGCAAAAGTAAATAATTACGATTTCTCACGTCCTGAAAGCCTTCGTAGAAACTGTATTTAATTCAAACGACCAGAGATTATTTCTTGGCTGTACAAAGGCAGCAAGAATGAAGTGGTTCCGAAAAGAGTTGACTCAGTCAGCCCGAGGACGCCATTTTTAATCCTGACCTCTGTAGAGGATTTTATTCAGCCTGTGATACACTGCTGAACTGGAGGGGTTAGGTACAGGGATAATTAACCCCTTCACTATAACGTATTTAATATGATCTGAGAAGAGACGCGCCTTAAGCTTTTGAAAGGTTGCAGCTGATTGGTTGTCCGGGTGTATTCATTATTAACGACTCACTGTAAATTATTCTTATTATATGGGTATCAGTAATTGTTAGACGAAAAGATTGCCTAAATAAAATGTTATGCATAGCTATTAGCATAGATTAATTTAAAAACGGGGCCTTACTAAGTTTATCAGATGGGCTACATACAGTGCCTAGAGTCATGTGTAATTTTGAATTCTAGGAACAAATCACAACACGTCCAGGTCAAGTTTTTCCAGCAGCTTGTACAGCACCCTACCCGTATCCCTGACCGCCTTGGAGAGAGCTCCAACATACTTGACCTCTTCCTCACAACTAATCCTTCTGCTTACTCTGTTAATCTTTTCTCTCCGTTGGGCTCCTCCGATCACAACCTTATTACCTTAACCTGTCCTATCGCTCCAGTACGGCCTGCGGACCCTCCAGGGAAACGTCGTCTCTGGCATTTTGGAGCTGCGGACTGGGAGGCCCTCAGGCAGTACTTCTTTGATTTTCCCTGGAATGATTATTGCTTCCATGGCCGTGAGCCATCTGAGTGTGCCTTGCGCATTACGGAGGTTATTCTCTCGGGCATGGAAGCATACATTCCTTTCTCATATCCTTTGACTAACGCAAGAAAGCCTTGGTTTAATCACGCTTGTTCTAATGCTGTCCGCAACAAGGAGAGAGCCTACAAAAGGTACCGGAGCCAACCCACCCCTGAATCACATCATCTTTACGTTTCTGCCCGGAATCGTGCTAAGTCTGTTCTTCGCTCTGCTAAAAATAATTTCATCCATGCTAAATGCTCTCAACTCTCCAACTCGAATTCTTCCCGCTCCTTCTGGCACCTTGCCAAAAATCTTTCTAACAACTTTACCTCATCATCCTTCCCTCCTCTTTTCTACTCTGATGGTTCTGTAGCTATTTCTTCTACAGATAAAGCAGATCTCTTCGCACAGACTTTCTCCTCCAATTCCACCTTAGACGATTCCGGTGCTGTTCCTCCATCACTTCCCCCCTCTGACTTCCTCATGGCTGACATTAAAATTTCTTCAGTTGATGTATTTTCTGCCGTTACTGGCCTCAGTACTAACAAGGCATATGGGCCTGATGGGGTCCCTCCTGTTGTTCTCAAAAACTGTGCTTCTGTGCTTACACCCTGCCTAGACAAACTATTTCGCCTTTGTCTGTCAACTTGTACCTTCCCTTCTTGCTGGAAGTTTGCTCTCATTCAGCCAGTCCCAAAGAAGGGTGACCACTCCTAACCCTCCAACTATCGTCCAATTGCTTTAACGTCCTGTATTTCAAAAGTTTTCGAGTCAATTCTTAATAGAAAAATTTTAAGGTATCTTTCCTATCACAACCTTCTTTCCGATCGTCAGTATGGGTTCCGTCAGGGACGCTCCACTGGCGATCTTCTCACCTACCTTTCAGACTCCTGGTCATCCTCCTTTCGGGACTTTGGCGAAAGCTTTGCCATTGCACTTGACATCTCAAAGGCTTTCGATCGAGTCTGGCATAAATCTTTAATTTCCAAACTGTCCTCCTACGGTTTCTATCCTTCTATCTGTGCCTTCATCGCTAGCTTCCTTTCTGGTCGTTCTATAGCTGCTGCCGTAGACGGCCATCGTTCTTCTCCTAGATCTATCAACAGTGGTGTTCCTCAGGGCTCTGTCCTATCACCAACTCTCTTCCTTTTATTCATCAATGATCTTCTAAGCTGTACATCTAACCCTATCCACTCATATGCTGATGACTCCACCCTTCACCTTTCCATTCGGTTCCCGCAACGCCCATCTCAACAGTTACTTCAAGAAACAAGGGATGAGGCTATGGCACACCTAATGTCTGACTTGGCTCATATCTCTGACTGGGGTAAAAATAATATGGTTGTCTTTAATGCATCTAAGACTCAGTTCTTACACCTATCAACCCGACAAAATCTTCCACAGGTATACCCACTAATGATTAATAATATTCCGATTAATCCCGCATCATCCTTGAACATGCTTGGGGTTTCATTTACTCGGGACTTATCTTGGAAAGATCATATTACATCTCTTGTAAAATCTGCTTCCAAGAGATTGGGTGTGCTAAGCCGACTCCGCTCTTTCTTTACCCCTGCACAATTGTTGACTCTATACAGGGGTTTTATCCGCCCCTGTGTGGAGTACAACTCTCATGTGTGGGGAGGCTCCCCACATACAGCTCTTCTCAATAGGGTGGAGTCAAAGGCTTTTCGTCTCATTAACTCTCCTCCTCTTACTGACTCCCTTCAACCTCTGTCTCTTCGCCGCACTGTTGCATCTTTATCTCTTTTCTATCGCTACTTTAATGGTCACTGCTCCTCTGAACTGTCTGCTTGCATTCCTCCACCTCTACGACGGGCGCGTAGCACCCGTCTGGCAGCAAACTCTCATCCCTTTTCTGTCCAACTCTCTAATGCAAGAGTTAACCGTTACTCCCAGTCTTTCATTTATGCAACAGGTCAGCTCTGGAACTGTCTCCCTCTGTCTGTATTTCCTTCTGCCTATGATCTCCAGTCTTTCAAACGTAGTGTGTCCAGGCATCTCAAAATGATCGGATCTTGAATTTGGCTCTCTATTGTATTTTGTTTTTCTCTTGGAGGGAACTGTTACTGCGGGCTCATGGCCTTTGGTTCCTTCTTCCTCGCATAAAAAAAAAAAAAACGATTTTTTTTCCCAATCTTCTGGCAAATTAATGTAATTAATGCAATTACTTCGATAGCTTGTAAAATATAACCTAGTAAAACATCGAAATTGCAATGAAATGTAACATATTCCGTGAATTTTAATGAATGTTAGCCGGAGGGGGGGGGAGGCGCTCATGGGATGTCCCACTTGACCACGCAGACTTTACTTAGAGAGTTTGTTGTCGCGTCAGTTTGTGTTATGCTCTCTACTTTCGCATCATCATTATGTTTTCCATCGTTTTAATTTCGAATATCTTATTACAACATACAACTGTCCTGGAACAAGGTATGGGCTGTGGGATATTTACAAGTGACGGGTGACATATAGCCTTTCACCCGTGTTTACCAGTAATTTCTCACTGAAATTAAGATGTTTTACTAAGTTAGGTTTTACATAATGTCGCAGTAACGACAAATTACGTTAATTTGCCAGAACATTGGGAAAAAAATCAAGGTACTGGTAAAACTTGACCTGGACGTGTTGTGATTTGTTCCTAGAATTCAAAATTACACATGACTCTAGGCACTGTATGTAGCCCAGCTGATAAACTTAGTAAGGCCCCGTTTTTAAATTAATCTATGCTAATAGCTATGCATAACATTTTATTTAGGCAATCTTTTCGTCTAACAATTACTGATACCCATATAATAAGAATAATTTACAGTGAGTCCTTAATAATGAATACACCCGGACAACCAATCAGCTGCAACCTTTCAAAAGCTTAAGGCTCGTCTCTTCTCAGATCATATTACATGGGCAATAGTAGAAGGCCTTTAAGAGGTGAATAAAATCGTCTGGTGGTAGGAAGAATATACCAACAAAACGCGTCATTGGACTGAAGGGGTTAAAGGCTTACTGGTTAGATAGTGAGGTTTGGGGCTGCAATCAATATTAGGTGGTAACGAAGGGTGTGTAGTAACTCCCCCTTGGCAGTTTATTTTGCATATGACGCTTAAACTTTCTCGTGTATGTTATATATGTTGTTTTGTCACTTGATTTGCGTCAATAGCATACAGAGGGAAGTTAGAGTGTTATGTGCAAAAGAAGTGTGAGGAAGAGATTTAGAAACTCTCTAGAGTCACAAAATACGCCCCCAGACAGGAGTTGTAAATACACACTGTACCATAACCATATTTAGCCAGGCAGTCCCTTCCTGACCTACGTCTGTGTCATGTCGGAAATGTTAGTATAGTTGCTTTGTTTCCACCTGACGGAAATGGCCGCCACCACCACAACTTGAATACAATGCAGTGGTTGCAGTGAAATTCGATGAACCTTTGAGGTAAGAATGGATCTCCTTGGTTACTAGTCGTACCGACCCTCCAGGCTGGCAAAACTTCAAAATTTTGCCATCATCTGAGCTGAAAGGGGTTGGGGATCTTCGTCAGATTAAAACAAACGCGCTAGAAACTACCTGCCTCTTGCGTCCACGTTACCTTACAGGTGAGATACCTAGGGTGACCTTCGTGGGTAGGGAGGTTGAGGCAGTTATGGTGGCCAGCTGGCCGTAGTTAAGTTTGGTCGACAAGTTAGGATAAATATGTTAATGAAAGTGATTATAGTGACCATTCAGGATTAACAGGGTGGTTGAGATGGTTAGGGTGACCAGTTTAGAGCAAGAAAATTGTTGCGGTAGTTAAGTAACCGGTTACGATAAATAGGGTGACAAAGTGGTTACCAGTTTAGAGCAAGAAAATTGTTACGGTAGTTAAGTAACCGGTTACGATAAATAGGGTGACAAAGTGGTTAGGGTGACCATTTAGTAAGTAGGGTGGTTGAGGTGGTTAGGGTGGCCATTTAGTAAATAGGGTGGTTGAGGTGGTTAGGGTGACCATTTAGTAAATAGGGTGGTTGAGGTGGTTAGGGTGACCATTTAGTAAATAGGGTGGTTGAGGTGGTTAGGGTGACCATTTAGTAAATAGGGTGGTTGAGGTGGTTAGGGTGACCATTTAGTAAATAGGGTGGTTGAGGTGGTTAGGGTGACCATTTAGTAAATAGGGTGGTTGAGGTGGTTAGGGTGACCATTTAGTAAATAGGGTGGTTGAGGTGGTTAGGGTGACCATTTAGTAAATAGGGTGGTTGAGGTGGTTAGGGTGACCATTCAGGATAACCAGGGTTGTTGAGGTGGTTAGGAAGACCAATTAAGATAACTAGGGTGGTTGAGGTGGTTAGGGTGACCAATTAGGATAACTAGGGTGGTTGAGGTGGGTCGGGTGTCTGTTTGGGATACATGGGGTGACTGGGGTGGGTACAGTGGTCAGCTGGGATAATTACAGTGATCATATGGAGAAGAAAAACAGAAAATGTCCCTCAGAAGCCAATAAAGTATTACACAGTACTTACCCCCCACCGGCTCCCTCTCGTCCACCACTATCATTATCTGAAGACAGAAAAAGAATTATTGTTATTATTATTATTATTATTATTATTTTTATTATTATTATTATTTTTATAGAGGAGTATGAGCTGGGGGGAGGGCAGCGAAATGGCGGGGGACAGAGGGACTTAGAGGCGATTTGTTTGTGGCCACTCTTTACGGGATTAAGGCAACTGGCAATAGATAGATAGATAGGATATTGTTATCAATATTACTATCATTATCATCATAATTATTATAATTATGAAGTGGAGGGATGGAGTGGAGAGGTATATGAGAGAGAGGGGTGTGAGCTGTGGGAAGGGCAGAGAATGGCGGGGGATAGAGCGACATGGAGGCGATTTGTTTGTGGCCATCCCTTACGGAATTAAGGCATCTGGCAATAGATGGACAGATAGCTTATTATTATTTTTATTATTATTATTATTATTATTATTATTATTAGTCTCAAGATAATCGTGATTTTCATCATTGTCATCATCATTATCACCTTGGTTATTTGCATGATGATGATGATGGTGATGATGAACCTTTTTTTTACTTCCAAAATGTCATTGGTTGTTGTTTTATCCCATATTTGACTTTTATTTAATCGCTTACAAATACTGAATATAACCTTTAGATTCTCCTACACAATATTTCTCTTTCCTTAATTACTAGATTTACTGAATTTGACTTACTTGCTTCTTAATAACTTCTTCTAAGTTGCAATAAGTTCACGAACACTTTTGTTATGAACTGCAAGTTTCTATAATATCGATTGTCTTCTGCGAAAGACTTGACTTCAACTGTTCGTGATCATTTGTGCTTATTGTGTTGATTATATCCTCTGCATTCATCTGTTACTCATTAATTACCCTTCCTTCTTAATACAGGCAGTGTCTTATCCTTTATCCACACCAAAAAACCACCATCCCCTCCCATATTTTTGCGTGACCTCTTTTTCATGAACTGAAGATTTGAACTGGCTGTCTTTAGTACACTGTTCGCACATTCTGCTTTTACATCGCCTGTGAAGGAGCCAGTACATTTCTCTCTCTCTCTCTCTCTCTCTCTCTCTCTCTCTCTCTGTATGTATGTATGTATGTATGCAAGTATACATACATTTTATATATATATATATATATATATATATATATATATATATATATATATATATATATATATATATATATATATATATATATATATATATACTAGCTCCTGCGGAGGTCTGATTGGGCCTTCAGCCAATATACCTAATGTAACTATTCAACATACAATTAATCCTAATAAATTATATATCAAAACACTCCTTGGATCATGCTGATTCAGACTATGTATCACATGTGGGGGTAGACCCTAAGGGAGCCGAGTTTATAGGTAACATACATACAAACACTTGCCTTTATTATATATATATATATATATATATATATATATATATATATATATATATATATATAAGCATACTTTCGGAGTGTCCCTGATCAGGGGTGCGACAGAATTTCTTATAGTTCCACCCCGATTCGCTGAAATGAACTGTGTCTTCAACAGATCGAAGCTTTTTGACTCAATGACCGTCAGTGTCATTTCCTTTGACATCCCATTATAAAAATCGGAAAACATCCTTATCCTTGCAGTCAGCAATTGGTGAAGATTCGTCGCCTTGCGCAAGACATTCCTTTATTGCTGTTTTCTGCTGAAGCTGTATGGTAGCAGTGCCATCTCCAAATCTGTCTTCTAATACTTCGTAACATTGCTCGCCGCGCTCAGCGAGCCCTCTGGTGGGCAGCTGGGCTGCCCTGGCGGACACTTGGGCTGCCCACTAGCAGACCCTGGTGGATGGCAGAGCTGCCCACCAGGGGACAACTCTGGCAAAAGCAAAACCCCACTGACCGCCGATCGCCGGTCAGTATAAGGCGTGATCCTCTGTACAGCAGAGGAAAATATTTAAACAACAACATTCTCCGTAAGTTTCTTTTACACCCAATCCTAGTACTTCTTACCTCACTGCCTGTTTCGAGCGATTAAAATACTCATTCAAAATGGATAAAATTAATGTCATGAACAGAGGTCTCATAAATGTTGAGCTTCTGTCAGTTCCTTGGCTAATAATCAGAATATGATGTGTTGTTTACTGACCACCTCGAAATCTGGCTTGTTCTCTTGGCTGGATTGTTTCCAGTTGGGGATGGGTTAGGTTTGTTAGGCTATATGTTAAGGTTGTACACAGGAAGGTGAAGACTTGCTACACATAGTCTTTTAGCTCTTTAATGTCTTTTTTTTTTTTTTTAAGTAGTATAATAGACATTTATCCATGGTGTGGGCACTGCTACGATTTTATTTTAAGCATATCATAAACTGTTTTGCTGGCTTGTGTAATGGAAAATCGGCTGGATGTTTGAGATCAGTGAAGAGGCCGTCATCACGTCTCCCTGCCTTGTAGTTGTTCATTCATCTCAGGCATTCTTTAATTAGCGTAATATTGGGCATCAGTGTCCATCATGTCACTCTGTTTTACCGGCACTTTGATCGTGATATTACTACTGTGAACCTTTGCGTGTAACTTTCGTACTCTCCTGATGCTTCATTTCTGTTTGTTACTTGCCATCAGAATCTGTCAGAGCAAACCTCTGGGTTTTGCCCATGCCGGGTCTCCCTTAGTTGTTTTGAGATTCCTTAACCCTGTCACCACGATGACTTTTATATAATAGTAGTAGTAGTAGTAATAATAATAATAATAATAATAACAAACAATAATAATAATAATAACAGTAATAATAATAATTGATACTATTATTATTATTATTATTATTATTATTATTAATCATTTATTATTATTATTATTATTATTTTTATTGGATTCGCTAAAAACATGTACATCGTGTTACTTTTATATTTTTTTCTGCCATCATTGTTGTCCTTTTATTAGGCCGCCAACAAAACCAGAAGCTGAGGATGTAACAGTGATGGCTTAGTTACACGGTGGTCAGGCGAGGCAGGAGTGATCATATGTTTGTATAGCTCCAGTGTCTGTGTTGCCTGTGTAAATAAGAGTGTGAATGCTTGTAGTCTTCACACACACACACACACACACACACACACACACACACACACACACACACACACACACACACACACATTTGTATATTTTATTTTTCTATATTATATTCTGATATTCGTTTTCGTTTTTTTTTTTTTTTGCAGACACCCAAAGGGGTAGCAAAATTCATTGTACAATATGTGCCTGTGTTACTCGTTGGTTGAGTCTTTGTACTGTTTTACAAAGGTGAGGTGCAGGCTTTATGGGGGATGTGCTGAGGGGTGTGGGGTATTTATGTTGTGTCTAGGGTGTATCTCAAGGCCATGTGATGTGTTTTTTGTCTACCGTGTACCTGCGTCATGCTGCAATAGACGTTAACATGACACAGGGGGGAGGGGGTGCAGATCACTGGGCATTTAGCTGTATTGGTAGGGCCTGTAAGCCAGACGGGTGTCGTCATTAAAGCGCTTCACCAGTAAACTATTTCTTTCCCCTCAGTATACGCAGGGGTGGGTGCGGCCATCCAGGGTATCCCGTACCTCGTGTGTATTCTCTTTTGTTTCGCCTTATAACTTTCATTCTCTGTACTGGTATCTTTCCTTTCTCTTACATTTTCCTTGTAGGATTTTCTCTGTAGCATCTCTTATTTTCTTTCATACTTCATACTGTCCTGTTTGTTTCCCTGTTTCTCTGCTGTTTAACCCTTTGAGGCCGTGATAAATATTAAACTGTATTATTGATGCTGCCGCCACACGCTTTACTTGACGCAGGAATGGCGTCTCATCCTCTAAGGCAGGATTTCCCAAGCTTTTTCATTTTGTGTACCGCTTGATATTTTTGTTGGCACATGCGTATTATTTTGTGACGATGCCCGCTGTAACTGGCACGTAAATGAGTGTCAGTGTACGATAACTTTGCTTATACAGACTGGTAAATAATACGATGATGATTACTTTTCAGTAGATAGGAAGCTGGCCAATTGGAATATAACGAACATTAATCAGTTCGGGATTTGTGCATAATTGTATAGGTATCAGTGTTTGAAAACGAATATTGGAACACAGGGTACATATCGAGTGCGATTAAGAAAATAATTACATTTTCAGATGTTTTCTTTGGCATTCCCGTCCCTGAGAAATGAATAATTGTTTGAACTCCCTGTGTACACACCACTGACAGAACCCAAGTTTACCGCTAGTGATTACTTTACCACAGGCCAGGAAGCCCAGGTCAGAAGATTACAAACACTCTCCAATGAGCCTTTCACGACCTATTTTTCATTCCTACAGTTTTTGCTTTTATTTTATTTTATATGTATATTTCTAGTGGCCTTTTGCCGCCCAAATTTTAATACTGTCTTTCCCATCGTTCTCCATTGTTTCCTATTTGTGTCGGTTCCTCTTCCTCAGTTTCCACCCATCTTCATTCATCTTCTCTCACTCCCCCCCTCCTCACCCGTCTTCCGCCCACACCCACACCTAAACTTGGCCTCCCTCACACTATAACAAACATCTCGGCACCTTCCCTCACACCAGCTTATGATTGGCAGTGATCCCGATGACGTCACGCTCAGATCTTTTGTGATTGGGTGGAAGTGCTATGACGTCACTACAGGAGCCAATGCCTGACAGTCTCGAGGAAGTGAATAAAATTCAAATGTATAGGTAACAAAAAGATGAAATACCAGTGGCTCGGTGACGTCACTGTTTTGTGATAGGTTAGGATCGCTATAACATTAGAGGAGCCAGTGAGTGACAAGCTTGAAGAAGTCGTAGGGATGATGGAGAAAGGAGGAAAGTTTATATGTGTGTGTAAGGGAAAGAGTGTAACGTGCGCGCTGCCGTCACGTGTGGGCCACACGTGTACAGGCTGGGCGCCACATTCTAGTCCACGTAGCGGGTAAAAAACAACTCGCATCGGTGCCAGGATAACGCATTCCTAACACCTCACGTGCCACTCGTACCGCTGCCACTTTCTGACGTTTCGCATAACTTTATACACGTGCCAGTTTCGTGTTACGATAACATTTCAAATGCCTATATAGTCCTGTATGTGTCCATAATATTATAACACTCATGTATAACCCTACAGTACACATGATTGTAACATACTACGTGCCTGATCTGAAAGGACTCCATCATGTGCTGAACATTTCTGTTCTTTCGTGCTAGTCGCGACAGTTACTGCAAACTACTGTGCTTTGAAAATAATGTATATAGTTATGATGGTAGGAAAACTGACAGGTGTTAAGTTCGAGGAAATGCAGCTTAAAGACAACCATTGGCCACTTCCACACACACACTCCATACAATTTTGCAACATCGGTAAATTATTCTGCAGTTTCATGTCTATTCAATATGCCTTCTCCAGACCTCATTATATTTTTCTTTTTCCTCGCAGCAAGACTCAGGCATCAGAGGCGACTGATAAAGTTCTATTTCCTTCTGGGACCGCTATGATCATTTTGAACGCCAAAGGTGGTTTTGTGCCTATGTGTAGAATAAACATAATAGCTTTACTGTTACTGAACGAATCTTGTGTGCTACGGGGGATATCATATTAATCTGTATGTTGTATGTAAAGTCATCGTCTTTCTGGGTCTACATACTTTAATTATTTCACATCAGAAGGTGAATACTTTCTCCACACTTTCCTTTCGTCAAAAATGTTTATTATTGGAGGTGTCAGAGTTTACCACCACCTTTGACTGTGTTATCCACCAGCATTTTACTGATCCACCTGTGAATAAACTTCCGCATCCTGAATGGCTTGTACAAATCCACATATAACCCCGACCGTAGTGGATAGCACTGAAATGTATAAAGTCATCCAGCTGATCCTTCTGTCGATTAATTTAAATATATTTTCTAGTTGACTCCGATCACAGTCATGCTTCCTGAACATCTGTCACTCCATTGCATTTGTATCCTTATAGCTTTCTAGTAACAACACGAATGATGGAGCTGGAGACAGGGATGCCGTCATGCAGTACAGCTGTGATTTTCCCCGCAAGGACTATCCCTGTTGTTATTTAGGGGCTGTCTTAGTCTGCACAGTATTGAATTATTCTCTCAGGCATCGAATAATACATTACTCTTTCATACACTTAACTTATTACCACGATTTTTGACTTTATTTACCCATGTTGTGTTGGTAGCATAACATTGTGGACGCATGCACACGGTACCGCCAATTAACAAACTCAGACGGTTACAAAATGTTGCCGCCTGAAGCCATGGCAGATCTGTTGCTTGTCTTATCTAACTCCATCCATTCTAGAATAATCAGCAACCAACCAAAATCTACTTCCATCTGATCTTAGTGGCATAAGAAAAAAAAAAAAAAAAAGGAATACTTTTACTTCCTTTCCCTCGTACAACATTTTCCCGGCACACCCCTCTTCCACAGGTAAATGTTTATCCTCCGCGCAAACATTCACCTCAGGTTCCTTTCTTACGATGATGGTGTTGAGCCTCTGCCTTCTACAGTTTCATATATCTGGCTCTACTGATACCACCACTAACTTCATTATGCTTAATACCAGCTTCTTCAAGCCAGTGACTTTTTTTTTTTTTCCCACTCTTGCTACTTCTAAATTATTTTATTCTGTTTAGGAGAGACTTTGAACTAGCGGCTTAGATGTAGGCTTTACGGACCCATTCACTGTAAAAGATCCCATCTTTAAAAAGTGTGGAAATAACGATAAACCAATGGATTCCGTCCCAGCGTCCAGGGGTTAAGATGTATCACTGTCCATTCGGTGTTCTTTGGCGTTAAAACTGGAAAGTTATCTAGTCCAAAGCGAGTCTCTCAACACCTCAAAAACGGTTTCCACGATGCCATATCAAGGAACGTTTTATTTATATTTCACCAAGTACTTGTGCATCCACTCACTTGATGTAGTGCTGCCTACTTCTTCCTCAGCCTTTATTTATTTATTTATTTATTTTTTTCTGTGGCTGCCCTCCTCTCTTCCTATTTCTCGCATCTTTCCTGTCTCTTCTTATTGCTTTTCTTTCCTTTACAGGTGGCTTTACATTGAGTGACAAGCCAAATGGTTTCCTGTAAGCCAAGAAACCATTTACAACGCTGGGTGGTAACCATATAACCAAACCATACGTGCTCCCTACGTGTCAGCAAGTGGGTTGGTGGAGGGTTAGTGCCCCTCCCCGTAAAACAAATAACTCAAAGTCAAATGGCCACCCGTTACGGGATTGTGGCATCTGGCAATAAATAGATAGATAAAATGTAAAATCTTTAAGACTATAGGAAGGCTTATGATTTAATCTGGCACTGCCATTTAATATCCAGCCTGCCTTCCTACTGTGTCTGTTCTTGCACACATATTCTTATTTCAAAGTGTCATCCTGTTCTTTGTGTAGCGGCTCATGCAGATGGCCACCTTCCTAAAATATCAGTAGCCACGTCGCAGCATCCCGTCCTTTCGCCAACTTTGTTTCCTATGCAGTCAGTGCTCGTTCAAACCACTCTTTTTATCCTATTAACTTGTATCCTTTATTTTTTTTTTGTTTTTTTTGTTTTTTACCTTGTGTCCTTGTCCAGTTCAACATTTGTTACAAAGCTTATTGGAAGAGGCTGTGACACATCCACTCTCCCATTTGCTTGTGACCTCTGAACGGACTACAAGTAAGGAGGGTTTATAATGTATCCAAAGTAGATTTGTCCATTTGTATACGCAGCGCAGCTTTCCACACAGATAATTACTTTATTCAGTTTCAGTGAATAGATCAGTCGTTTATAATTATAATATTCTTCGTGTCTTGTTCACTTGCAAACTGGCTTGTACGAGGCACGTAACACCTCATCAAGTATGCTGCTGACTCAGTGCACGAACACGAGTCTTGTTTTGTCCTTCTTCCCTCCATTTTGTGGCTCCAAGCATCGTATTCTTGTCAGCTTAGGAAGCTTTCTACATAGTACCTTTTCCCCAGCTATTATGCTGCAGGTTGCATGAGGTACGTAATGTACGAGATTATTATAACCTACCACATATATAGATTAGCCATTTAGGAAGAGACGGTAAGGGCCTACTCAACCGACGAAAATATGGCCTCAGGTCTTGTATAATTATGCAGTGTGTCCTGGCCTCTCCAACCCGGATTTCAGTTAGTTGCATATTATGAATGGTACTTTTTTTTATTTGCTTATTTATTTGTATTTATAAGGCAAGGTAAGGGGAAGAAAGGGAGGGGGGAACTGTTTACCACTATCCCATTGTGGCGGTCATACTGAAGGAACTCACATACTTACGGAGGTTAAGTGGGTCCAGGTAGTATGTCCTTTCTTATTTTAGTATACAGTAGCGCCCTGCCGGTTCTTACAGACTCTGACACATATCAACACAGTCAGTACAACACTTCTACCTTCACGTGCACTGGCTCACAGCACAAAGTCGTTCTTAATTCATACTTAGGCAACATGGCGAAAGGATGATTTTGGTTGTTCCTCCCTACGACGAGATGGTCTGATCCTGCAGTGCATCTCGTACGGACTGATGCAGACTACAAATACAAACACACATACAGAGTTCATACAGTCAGTGCAATATATATATACCAATACCCCAAAACACACACACACACACACACACACACACACACACACACACATACACACACACACACACACATACACACACACACACACACACACACACACACACACACACACACACACACACACACACACACACACACACACACACACACACACACACACACACACACACACACACACACACACACACACACACACACACACACACACACACACACACACACACACACACACACACACACACACACACACACACACACACACACACACACACACACACACACACACACACACACACACACACACACACACACACACACACACACACACACACACACACACACACACACACACACACACACACACACACACACACACACACACACACACACACACACACACACACACACACACACACACACACACACACACACACACACACACACACACACACACACACACACACACACACACACACACACACATACACACACACACACACACAAACCACAACTAACCCCACAAAACAAACAAACAACACATACAGCACAGTAACAAAAACAACATCCAACATATAAATCTACTAACTCTCTTCTTCCTGCATTTTCTTGGCATGGTCTGTAAAGGAAGAAAATTAAAACAGCGATTAATATCATGGCGTTGAATACTTAAACAGGTAGGTGTGGTGGTGGTTGTGGTAGGTGTGGTGGTGGTTGTGGTAGGTGTGGTGGTGGTTGTGGTAGGTGTGGTGATGGTTGTGGTAGGTGTGGTGGTGGTTGTGGTAGGTGTAGTGGTGGTTGTGGTAGGTGTAGTGGTGGTTGTGGTAGGTGTGGTGGTGGTTGTGGTAGGTGTGGTGGTGGTTGTGGTAAGTGTGGTGGTGGGTGTGGAAAGTGTTATGGTGGCTGTGGAAGGTGTTACGAAGAATGTGATAGGAGTGGTGGTGGTTGTGGTAGATGTGGTGTGGGTTGTGGTAGGTGGAGGTTGCGGTAGGTGGAGGTTGTGGTAGGTGTGGCGGTGGTTGTGGTAGGTGGAGGTTGTGGTAGGTGTGGTGGTGGTTGTGGTAGGTGGAGGTTGTGGTAGGTGTGGTGGTGGTTGTGGTAGGTGGAGGTTGTGGTAGGTGTGGTGGTGGTTGTGGTGGGTGTTGGGGGTTATGGGAGGTGTGGTGGTGGTTGTGGTGGGTATGGTGGGGGTTATGGGAGGTGTGGTGGTGGTTGTGGTGGGTATGGTGGGGTTATGGAAGGTGTGGTGGTGGTTGTGGTGGGTATGGTGGGGGTTATGGTAGGTGTGGTGGTGGGTATGGTATAAAGGTATGTGAGTGAGATCAGTATAATCCTCTCTAGTTAGTATGTAATGAACGAGTCAGCACTTTTATGTTAATTATTCTGCTGTTAATTTAGCCAGGTTGGTGTCGTATAAGTAGCTACATGCTTATTTAAAATGCTGTATCAGCTGATTTATTATTATTATTTTTTTAAGAACCATAGATGATGGGTATTGTCTAAGCGTGCAGCAGTAGATGTAATTATAGAAGATTTTTAAAAGATAATCACTGAAGATTCTTGAAGGCAGCATCAGATTGAATCTCTATATAATTGATAAACGGATCAGTTTTTACTCTCTGTACAGTGATTACCACTAGTATACGCCATGCAGTCTCTGTTACAATCAGTTTTCCTTAAGAGTAGGAAATTCATAACGGTATGTCAACGTAATTCCAGAGTTTTTAGAGCATCTTGGATAAGATAATCTTGGATGTGAGAGGTGTTAACAAATTAGCAGGAGGAACCCACAAGGTGCATTCATGAGTCGCAGTTATTGTTCACCCCTCTAACTTTGTCTCTGGCTCAAAGAAAATCTTAGCCAGGGCTTCAAACGAAGACACAGTATTGGTATCATCAGAGAAATTACCAATATGCCGGGAAGTTGCTCTACAGTGTACAATTTACAGTGTAATGGCGAACTACCGTGCAGTCTAATAAAGCCTCGGACTAACTCCACCTTAACACTGACCAACAGATATCCAGTCGGTGTCAAACCCTGGCTGCAACTTGCCTCAGCCACGGGGAGGGGTAAAGGGTGGGCAGTAACAGCTATGGCGTGTGCATGCAGGGTTGAGGCTATACCATGCTTCAGCTGAACCAGCTGTTCGTTACCGCCACACCAGCACCACCGAATCTTGCAACAACAACTTTCTTCACAGATAATTGTAATATATTGTATTATGTTATTCTCTACACAATTTTGATGAATTAAAAGTGTGTTAATGTAATAATAATAATAATAATAATAATAATAAATTCATTCATTCATCATCCAATCCAGTGTTGCTCCATGAGACGCGTAGGAGCCCGGGGCTAGGCAAGTTGGTCCTGACATTTAAGATGTGAGTGACCAGCCTCACTTATCCCTGAGTGGCATTACGTGTGCAGTAAACCCCAACCACCCCTTGGATATAAACAATGATGATGATAATAATAATAATAATAATAATACTTGGTGGTAGGTGGTGGCGACCATCATCCACTCACTTGATGTAGTGCTGCCTACTTCTTGCTTCACCTTTATCACTCTTTTTTTGTCTGTCCCCTCTCTTTTTATTTCTCACCATCATCCACTCACTTGATGTTGTGCTGCATACTTCTACCTTCACCATTATCACTCCTTTTCTGTGTCTGCCCTCTTCTCTTCCTATTTCTCCCATCATTCCTGTCACATTTTATTACTCCTCTTTAAATTTCAGATGGCTTTACATTGAGTGACAAGTCTAATGGTTTCCTGTAAACCACGAAATCATTTACAACGCCGGGTGGTAACCATATAACCAACCCATACGTGTTCCATACATGTCAGCAAGTGGGTTGGCAAAGGGTTAATGCCCCTCCCCGTAAAACTAACTCAAAGACTAACGGCCACTCCTTACGGGATTATGGCGTCTGGCAATAATAGATAATAATAATAACGAAGGAATACTTCACGCTGTCGGAAATCATGCCTCAAAGAGCAAATTTGTACATAACAGTATATGTCTAGTTATCTGATGTGGACTCCCACGAGGTCGTGCAGAGCTGTCATGCAACATTATGATAAGGCAAATATACTGTATGTAGATCACCTGCTTCTTCACAGGATGGATAGTGTGCTTACATATCTGAAGCTTAACTTGTTGCCTGATCCCTGCGTAACGAATAAATATTTGTGACTGAGTAATGTAACTAAGTGAATTACAGTGTGGGACGTGGAAGAAAGGCTGCCACTTCACCAGACACACTCAACAGTATTACACATAAATAGATAGGCATAAATAACACACAATTGAATACTAATGTGCAATATGCAAAAAAGAATAGGCATTAAAGCTTCCAAAGATTACGACCCCAAGTGCTGTACGCGTTGTATGGTGGCCAGAGCTGCCCCGCCTACGTCACCAGTAAGATGGGTTAGCTGCCAGATCTACTCACTCACCACCCCGTTATCGTAGCTCACCCTCCGTCCCTCCCAACCCCCCTCCCATGGTTGTCTGACACAGTTGGGTAATGAATCACACAACGCTTCATTCATAAGATCCTTGCCATGGTCATAATTACAAGCTCATTCACCGCCTTCCCGTGGCTCACCATTGATTGCTGGGTCATGTGCCAGATCTGCTCACTGGCCACTCTGTTATTTTACCTCCCTTCCCTCCTTCCCGCCTTCAACGGTTGTGTGACACAGTTTGGTAGTGATTCACACAACACTTCATTCGTCACTTCCTTGGCATGATCAGTATTGTAGTTACAATTATTCGGTCGTCCATCCTTTCATATATGTTTGACGGAAGTCTTTGATATTTTCACTGGTGTCTTCCTTCTGTTTGATGGCTCGTGTCCTTCGTGGGTACTCGTCTCTCACCTTACACGTTGACAGTACAGTACTCTGCCCGCCATGTTCGCCCTTGAGTGAGGTGAGCCAATTTACAGCTACAGTGACGGCTTTTATGAGTCAGGTCACCAAGCAGTATAGCCGTTACCTCAACAGTACTGACAGGTAACGTGTGGGACAATTTTGGTGTCTCGTTGGTGGAGTAGCCTACTTGACCTCGGCAACGGGTTTCCTAGCTCATATCCAGAATTAGATGCATGAAAATTCCATTCCAATCTTAATCCTTATAATGTATTTTTTAAATTTATTTTGTTTACTGGTTATAGATGTATTTTTTCTTTATTTACTTTATTTAATCTCTAAACCATTTTACCCAGTTTAGGAAAGACCTCCTTTACTGACGCTGATAATGACGTCGGATGCCTTGATTTTAGTGTCGTGGATTGTTCTTCCACGAAAATGAAATACTCTAGTTTCTGTAGAGCAGCAACCTTGGCCTGTATCTCCTATACATTGACCTCAATCCCGGTAGGCTGAGAATGTGGTGAATGTGGCTACTCGTGGCACAAACATCCGTATAATTCTGAGCCCCAGAGGCCGTGAAACTTGGCCCTCCCTCACCTTGGTACAAAAATGTTGGCGTGGTGTGGCGGCCATTGTCAACACAGCTGGCCAGGTCCCCACGGCCACCACCAAGGGGCCACGACCCTCACCGTCGCATTCACACTTCAGTGGACCCACAAAGTCATGAGCGTTAACCTTGCCTCTTTTGATGTCGGGGATATATTGCTTTGATGCCCGTTAATATCTCTATGCATCTTATGACATTAAAAATTTCCACCGTATATTACTGGTCGCAGCCAAGGCAATATTGCAGATAAATTTTTTGTATATCCTTTGGCATGGCTGGAAACACATTTGACTGTTCGACCAAAAATATTCTGTGGTGAACCAGCTAAACCCAAATCTATCTATCTATCTATCTATCTATACGCGTTGAGTAAAGAGATTATTTTAATTAAAACATTTAAGACTAACAGTTAATTATTTAAGCACCAGTTTACAGTGGGAAGTTAATCATGCACTAGTCTATCTGAGATACTAGGCTACTGATGCACATCTTTTGAGGGTCTGTGCGCCCGGTTCGACAGCTGGGGATCTCGAGTGATGTGCATGTTATGGGAAGGGACACAAGATGGAGACCACTACATACACAGATATTTACATTGTAAACGCAACGGTAGCTCTTCGAGGAGCACGTATCCCCATGTTTGAGCATTATGCAGATGGTTTCTGGCATGAAAATGACTGGAACAGAGTTGTGTGTATCAAAATTGTCTAACTATCGAATGGTAATTAGGTTCTGTGAACATAACGGTAAAACTCCGGTTTAGACGGAGGGGTTCGTATATGCGGTGGGAAGTTATGGGGTTCGTATATGCGGTGGGAAGTTATGGGGTTGACAATGGAATATTCAGCAGTATTCATTACTTGCTAGTTTTACTCAAAGTGAAGACACTAAATTCGGTCCAACTCTTTCAGGTATCTTGCTGACAGACCACCAGACAGGCAAGTAAGCTAATCTGGTGAAAATATAACACGCTTGCACCTTTGATAGTTGGAGTACTGAGTTTATTTTGAAAATCCGTCGGTATCGTCGTGCTAGACTATGAAAACTGGAAAAGTTTACGATATAGCAAGAAGATTTTGGCGAGGTCCACATGGCGAGTCTTGATTTGTAATTCATCATCTAAAAAAAAGTTCTGTGTTCCAGTAGTTGACTTTTAGTTATAGGTAATGCTGGCTGTAATTCATGTGGTGTTAATCGGGGTATGTATGTGTATTAAGTTATATGTTAGTTTTCTAGTGAGCAGTGTCATGCGTGAGGTATCTTACAGCTAAGACTAGGCACTTATATTGCAATATTCAATATGCGTCAACACTAAAAAAAAATTCTGCAGTGCTTAAATTTAAGAAAAATAGATTTAATTTTCTTGATTATAATAAGCTATTACCTTAAAATTATACAGTTTTAAGTGTATTAAAATTCATAATATTAGGCAATGTAAAAAATTGAGCATCTGCGGAGTCAAAACATAGATGTGTTAATACAAGCACAATCGCACAGACAAAAGAGCACTGAAGCAAAGGCATGGTGGTTGGTGGCAGCAAGTGCAGACCACACTGACGAGGAGGAAATAAACGAGGAAAATCAGTCAAAATGAGCGAAGGAAACAAACGAGATAATGTGAAGGAGGGGAAAATAAACGAGGAATGTTTTAAATGAACAAAGGAAAGATTATGAAGGAAACAGAATGGAGGAAGAAAACATATGGAGTGAGATAAGAAGAAGAGAGGAAGTGATGGAATGTGATGTGTATGTGTGTGTGTGTGTGTGTGTTTGAGAGAGAGAGAGAGAGAGAGAGAGAGAGAGAGAGAGAGAGAGAGAGAGAGAGAGAGAGAGTATTATAAGCTATATTTAAAATAGATGGCAGCATGGCATCTTGCGTACCCCTACCACCCTACCTTACCCTGCCTCCCTTACCCTGCCATATCTTTTACCCTGGCACAGCCCCATTGCCCTACCGTACCCCGTCATCATACCCTATCTTATCCACCCTGCCATACCACCATCACCCTACTACACCTAATCTCCCTGCCATGGCTTATCCTCCCTAACATGCATCACCCAACCATGCAGCTATCACCATACCTCACCCTACCCCACCATACTTCACTTTATCATGCTTTACGTCACCATATATCACCCTAACGTAACTCTACCATATGTCATCTTTCCATGCCTCACTCTGCCATACTTAAACCCACCATTTTCTGAATACCTGACCATACTGCACCTTTCTCACCCTACCATAACCTGACATACCCCATCATCCTACCATACTCTCCCATACCTCCGTCACCCGACCATACCCCCATCACCCTACCATGCTCTCCCATACCTCCGTCACCCGACCATACCCTGATCACCCTACCATGCTCTCCCATACCTCCATCACCCGACCATACCCCCATCACCCTACCATGCTCTCCCATACCTCCATCACCCGACCATACCCGCATCACCTTACCATGCTCTCCCATACCTCCATCACCCGACCATACCCCCATCACCCTACCATGCTCTCCCATACCTCCATCACCCGACCATACCCCCATCACCATACCATGCTCTCCCATACCTCCATCACCCGACCATACCCCCATCACCCTACCATACTCTCCCATACCTCCATCACCCGACCATACCCCCATCACCCTACCATGGCAGCTTCCAAGTCGAGTTTAGACATTGAAAAATACTTTGCCAGTCACTTCACTTTTGGCACAAAGAGGAAGGAAGAGAAGAAAGGAAAACAAACATAGGGGTGGGGGAAGAGGAGGAGGAGGAGGTGAGACAGAAATGAAGGAGGAAGATGGGGGAGATGGCGATGGTGGAGATGGAGGATGAGGTGAAGATAAAAATGTAGGAGAGGTGAAAGAGATGTGCAGGAGTAGCAGCAGGAGTAGAAAGGAGAAACACCAGACCAATAACCTTGATCCTTGAAATGCTCGCACATCTAAAAAGTAAAAGAGGAGGAGGAGGAGACAGAAGAAGGAATTAATGGATAGGAGAGGAGTGAGGTAAAAGAGAATGTTCATTATTTATGTAATAAAATAATAAAGTGTTGGTAATAGGTAATGAAATCGGTGTAGGCGTTAAGGTAGACAGTAATGCCATGCCTGTTGGGATTATCAGAGCACATTCCAATACAACCTTCAGTCTGGTGGCGTGTTTGCTGGTGTATTCTTGCTGCCTCTGAATTATCACCATTCAGGTATGTATGTAGAGACCTTGTAGCGATGTAGTGATGAAGCCAATATCTAAGCTTTCGACTTCAATAAAATTCTAAGCTGAATATAAACGTTTGTAATCAGCAAGAATATAGTGGAAAACTGCGTCACGGGACTGAAAGGCTTAGTATAGTACTGAGGGTTGGGATGTAATGAAGGAGTATTACATGGTGGGGGAAGGAGAGTAGTACATTTACGGTCAATATTGACTTTACACCTTTCCTGAAACCCTGAGGCCGTTTTCTAGATGGCACAGGAAGCTTCGCAACACCTTTTCCCTTGCGATTCATTCTGCATATCACATCCTAACATTGTCTTCGGCCACTTGTATCTTTTTAGTATAGTTTGCATCAGTGACAGACCAATGAAGATTCAGGTGTAAGATGCAGAATAAGTAGCAAAGGAAGAGGTGTTGCGAAAGTCACATACAGAACCTAACGAGGTCTTACTAAGCAAGAATCATGTGGATAAGAATCTCGCATCACTTGTTCCGAAACCCAGACGTGTAAAGGAATTATTGGCCGGGACTATACATGGTGTGGGAGGGTAATGCATGGTGTGGAAAGGTAGTGCATGATGTGGAAAGGTAGTGCATGGTGTGGGAGGGTAGTACATGGTATGGGATGGCCGTACATCGTGTGGGAAGGTTGTACATAGTGTGGTGGGATATATTGAGGGGCAGTACACTACGTGGGGTGTCATGAAGGGGTACTACGAGATGCAATAAAGAGTTAATGCAGGGTATGGGAGGGTAGGGGTGTAGAACCAGGGACAAAGTACATTCCTGGGTGTACCTTTGCAGTAATGTACAGGGTGTAGGGGTGTGGTACAGGATGTGGCACGAGACGAGGGTGTGGCTGACGTACAATCACAAGCAAAAGTTCACGCACCACCCCCTGCCAGCACTGTGTCCTGCCTTCCTTAGTCCTCTTTCCACATCGACGGAAGAGAGTACCCTTCCTTGTGACACTCTTTTGCTATGTGCTTCGTAGCACCTTTTCCTTAGGGATTTATTCTGCCCATTACACCTCAGTATCCTCTTGTGTGTTATTACTGCAACCTATTTTGATATTAAGACTACAAACAACATACAAGAGAATGTTAAGGTGTAATATGCAGAATGAATCACCAAGGAAGAGGTACCACGAAGCCTCATGTGCGGCTAAGAATATTGCCCATAAGGATCTTGCACAAAAACATGTAATTTAACACCACTACAACCAGCAGGAAAGTGTTTGCGAACTTTTGATGATTGTACAACAGTGACGTAGGTGCACTTACTGTTGCTGCTGCTGCCGTAAAAGCTTGTTGACGTCAATTAGCACTCTGACATTCTTCCTTCAAACATCCCTGACTTTTTTCACTTCTGGCGCTGCAGAGGGAGTGATCGATTTTGTCCTTTTCACTCCACTACCGTATTTTGTTTCACTGGGTATGTCTCGCTCTTAATTTAGTTATAGTGTTTCAGTTTTCGTTTATTTCCCTATGAATTCGATGTTGGATATTATAATCAGTCTGTTGCACAAGGAACTGTTGGAAATTTGTGGTTTGTAAAAAAATATATTTTGGGTTTTTGGGAAGGTATTTTTGTGTCTGGCGATCTTTGAGCATTCAAGATTTCGACGCGATTTAGTTTCAGATTCCACAGTCACGTATCTGTTTCACATTGAAGAATCGAGTTCGCTCTACTGGGATATTCGTTCCTCGTTACTTTGAAGCTAATCAAAGTTTGGGGACGATGTATGTTAAAGAGCTGGGTTCCGTTTTACCGTTGTGACCGTTGGCGAGTCAAACTTGAAGGTTCCGTTGCGAAACTTGAAGAAGCCGTTGGTTACCGTTCAGCGCTCTCTTGGCAACAGTGCGAGGGTCGTTGTGAAGAAGGTAACTACTCTTCCTTCAGGCTAGTGGATTCGTTCGTTGTAGAGAGGAGCTCCCGGTTATGAGGGAGGACAGCTGAAGCGAGACTGAGAATGCTTTGTGGCGGAGGAGTATGTGACCTTCGGGGAAAAGCAAATACTTGAGTAGCGACCAAGTATTTATTTACCTCTTGGCGGGACAGTATTGAGTGGAATTGTGTTGTTCTTGAGTAGCGGGGATCATGCACCGTTTATGGAGACAGTAACGAGGAAGTATACAACTGGGAGACTGGTAACGTGCTATGGTACTTAAGGTTGTAAACACTTTTTAGGCTGTAACGAGCGATAGTATATGAGCAGCGGAGATGATTCACGAAGACCGTAAGCAGCGAGGATATACTCTAAGCAGCGAAGATTATACAGTGAGGATGTACTGCTAAGATTATGCACCCCATAGATAGTAACGAGCGAGGTGCACTTGAGTAGCAGAGAAATAAACGCCTCAGTGGGGAACAAACTCGCAAGCCGTGGGCCTCATTTGCAGCAAGCGTCCTCTACAACCGATCTCTTGTTGCAGACGGGAGGGAGAACGCGGCTGCAACAACCCGGCCCTCTGCTGCCCCGCTACCCTGAGGTACTGAGGAGCCCACATCCGCCCTGCCCGCCTAGCCCCACCCAGCCCTGCCCAGCCCTGCCCAGCCCGTGCCAAGTCGAGCCCTGTCCCTTGCCAATACACTCCTACATGCCACCACCCACCCCCGCCCGCCAGCCTACCCTCCTGTCCCTCCATACCATCCCACCCACTTCTTTACCTCACCCTGTTCGCACCTAAAACTGAAATAGGGACTTGGATGGTAAATTGGATTATTAAGTGCCGTCGTCTGGGTTAAACACATTGGATGTTTCCTTCATGTCCCTCGTGTTAGGTGATAGGCATTAATCCCAGCTTTCATCTTTGCTACAGTATGATTTATCTCGCTGTTACGGCTACGGTAGCAGCATATACGCAATGACTTCATCCATGGATTGTCCTTTTTGTATGGGTCGTAAGATCTTTTGAGATACTACTTGTCCTTACAAGTCCTTGCATCTCTCTCTCTCTCTCTCTCTCTCTCTCTCTCTCCCTCTGCCACCTTGTAATCCCTTACTCCCAGACACCCTGCCATCTCTCCCTTTCTCCCTACCACCCTGCCACATATCCCTCCCTCCCTCCCTCCCTCCCTGCCACCCTGCCATCTTTCCCTGCCACCCTACCATCTCATCCTCTCTCCTTGCCACTCTGCCATCTCTGCCTCCCTCCCTGCCACTCTGCCATCTCTTCCTCCCTCCCTGCAATCTTTCCCTCCCTCTCTGCAACCCTGCAGTTTCTCCCTCCCTCTCTGCCATCTCTCACTTCCCTCCCTGCCACCCTGCCATCTCTCCCTCCTTCCCTGCCACCCTGCCAACTCTCCTTCCCTGTTTCCCTGTCATCTCTCACTTCTCTCCCTGCCATCTCTCCCCTCCCTGTCTTCTCTCACTGCCCTCCCTGCCATCTCTTCCTCCCTCCCTGCCTCCCTTTCATCTCTCGCTCCCCTGCCTGCCACCCTGCCATCTCTCCCTCCCTCCCTGCCACCCTGCCAACTCTCCTTCACACTCTGCCTCCCTGTCATCTCTCACTCCCCCCCTGACCAGCCTGCCATCTTCCTGCCACATATCCACTCACATCTTTGTCACCTTGCTCACCACTTTAGTCCCACCCTGCCACATCCCTTCTCCCTGCCACCCTCCCTCTTTTTCTTTCACCTTCCCGCCCACTTGCCAATATATTCTGCCACCTTGCACACTTCACCCTTAATCTTGTGTGCCACCCTTGTCACCCCGTCACCCTACACACACACACACACACACACACACACACACACACACACACACACACACACACACACACACCACTCCAAGCACTCCACCACCGCCTCCACCACCCCCGTCACCACACCCATCTCAATCTTAACTACTCTGTCACGAACTCCACACCCTCTCAGCCACACCCACTCTGCCACAGCCTCTCCACTTTACACTCCCTGCCACATCCATTCCTACCACACCCACCCACCACACCCACCTTGCAACATCACCCTCCTACCACGCCTTCCTACCACACCCATTTTCTACATCCACCCCAGCACATCCATCATCCCTCAACCACATTACAACACTCACTCACCATGCCACATCAACCTACCACACTCCCTTTACCACATCAACCTACCACACTCCCTTTACCACATCAACCTACCACACTCACTTAACCACATCAACCTACCACACTCACTTAACCACATCAACCTACCACACTCACTGTACCATATCCACCCACCACACTCATTATACAACGTCCACTTACCACACTCAAAATGCCACATCAACCTACCACACTCACCGTACCACATCCACCTACCACACTCACTGTACCACATCCACCTACCACACTCACCATACCACATCCACCTACAACACTCACCGTACCACATCCACCTACCACACTCACCATACCACATCCACCTACCACACTCACCATACCACATCCACCTACCACACTCACCATACCACATCCACCTACCACACTCACCATACCACATCCACCTACCACACTCACTGTACCACATCAACCTACCACACTCACCATACCACATCAACCTACCACACTCACCGTACCACATCCACCTACCACACTCACCGTACCACATCAACCTACCACACTCACCATACCACATCCACCTACCACACTCACTGTACCACATCCACCTACCACACTCACTGTACCACATCCACCTACCACACTCACTGTACCACATCCACCTACCACACTCACCATACCACATCCACCTACCACACTCACCATACCACATCCACCTACCATACTCGCCATACCACATCCACCTACCACACTCACCGTACCACATCCACCTACCACACTCACCATACCACATCCACCTACCACACTCACCATACCACATCCACCTACCACACTCACCGTACCACATCCACCTACCACACTCACTGTACCACATCCACCTACCACACTCACTGTATCACATCCACCAACCACACTCACTGTACCACATCCACCTACCACACTCACTGTATCACATCCACCTACCACACTCACTGTACCACATCCACCTACCACACTCACTGTACCACATCCATCTACCACACTCACTGTACCACATCCACCTACCACACTCACCATACCACATCCACCTACCACACTCACCATACCACGTCCACCTACCACACTTACCATACCACGTCCACCTACCACACTAACTGTACCACATCCACCTACCACACTCACTGTACCACATCCACCTACCACACTCACCATACCACATTCACCTATTAAACTCACACACACACACACACACACACACACACACACACACACACACACACACACACACACACACACACACACACACACACACACACACAGAGTAGCAAGTAATGTTTGTTTATGGAAGAATGACAAGGAGAGAAGATGGCAGATATTTCCCCACCTTCGTTCTCCCGCCAAAATTCTATCTTACGAGAGGCAGTGGGTCGTAAGATTGGGATTGCGTGGCCAGAACACAGTACTCCTTCAACGATACCTTTTTTTCCTCTCTCTCTCTCTCTCTTGTGTAACCTTCGTGTACCCTTGGACAACCTTCGATGCTTCCCTAATGTGCAGAATTTCCTCCATAGGGTGAAAGTTACATCCTCGCTTTGAAGGGATTAGGCTTAGATGGGCAGTCAAAGCAGAACATTACTAAAAAAAACCTGCAGCCGCTTCTCGTAGACCCAGACCTTTACGCGCCACATAACGTTACATCACCAGCCACATCAGCCCTTTTTTAAGTGTGTACAGCTTCAGTCATAAACCGTCCGTGGGCATAATATTTAAGTACGTAATATTTAAGTACACAACACCTAAATTCAACCATAGCAGCGGTAGGGTTATAGAGGTAATTTTTAAGGAGGTTATATCTAGAATTTTGGCCGGATTTTCTTTGCTCATTATTCTTCAAGTTACGGCCATCAAGTAACGATGCCTTCAACAAAGCACTGAGGCCGCCGTAAATATGGTAATATGATTTTGTTTCCAGTGTGCGCTTTGGCTGATAAAAATGTCATTGTGATATAATACTCCCTCGTGTGTGTGTGTGTGTGTGTGTGTGTGTGTGTGTGTGTGTGTGTGTGTGTGTGTGTGTGTTTATTACCGATTATCCACTACTTTTATACCCACAAAAACATGGTCATATAAAGTATTCAGTGTTGTCATTTTAAGAGTTAACCACATTGGAACAAATCTCAGCATTGAAAAAAATGTGATATAGCATATCCTGGGTTAACCACAAACCAAAATTTGTATGCTCGTCGTGTATAGTTTTATTTATTTATTTATCTATTTATTGCATTAAAATATAACTACATGTTAGAGTGACTTTCTTGATCCGAAGAACATTTTACTTAGAATGTAATGGGAAATAAATCAGTGCTGATAAATGTGCTGGAATTATCCGCAATGTTTACAGGCTGCATCGTTGTTAGTACAGTAAAATAATTCGCATCTTTCAGCTTCTCAGAATTGTTCAGGGACAAACTGAAGAATCTGAGTAGCAGAAAATGTTGCCCAAGATATTTTGTTTGAAGTAAAGCCGCGCCAAAATGAAAGTGTTATTAGAATTTTTATTATAGTTAGTGTGAATGCTGCAGTACCCCCCTGAACCCTGTAACTGCTTTTGAATGTTCTCAGGTGAATAAAATCATCAGATGTTGGCCTGCTTAAAAAAAATGTGAGCCGGTAGCAGCGAATGAGTTAAATAAATACAGCGCCGAGAAAGGACATTGAAAAAACATATTGGTACTCGTATACATGTTTCTTGTTGCACAGTATACATGAGAATACACAGAACACTTAACCTACACAACTGACAATGGGACGAACATGAACACATACGTAACAGTTCTGTGCCAGCGTCCATGTGTTCTTAGGTTATGGCTTGGTGAGAGAGAGAGAGAGAGAGAGAGAGAGAGAGAGAGAGAGAGAGAGAGAGAGAGAGAGAGAGAGAGAGAGAGAGAGAGAGAGAGAGAGAGAGATTGTACAAGAATGGAGGTGGAGTGATTATAATTGGATGTTCTGTAGGTGGAGGGAGAATGGATAAAGTAGGAAGGAGACTCGACACGTATGAATATAGAGTGAGAGAATAAGGGTGAGAGAGAGATGACCAAAGCGAGAAATATAACTTTTGATAAATGCCAAAATAACAAATTACATGTTTTGAAGGGAAGATATTTAACCCCCTTTCCCTACAGTGGCGTCTTTTATTTGGCTGTTAGATTTAGATTAAGATGCACCTCTCGCACTTAACGGGACGTTACTGATCTCCCTTTATCCCCTTTACTACGAGAAGTCTTCCCAAAATGTGTATAATCTTCTTTAATAACAATAATTAAGTTACAAAGACGTCATCATACTGTAGAGGTTAAGCTCAGTCACGTAACATGAATTTCGTAAACTGACTCAGGGATATTCTGTTTCTTATTATTATATTTTTAGTTTTTGTTCATTCTGCCTTATCCTGGTGAAGTTGTCAGTCTCTCCTGGCACTTATTTTGCTACACAGAGAAACAGGACATTGATTTTTTTCATCTTACCACTTTGTCCACAACCGTCCCTCCCACATCTTCCTAATACCTCACCTTCCCTCTCACTCAGCCCCCCTTACACCTCGACACCTCCATCAGACTTTACCATACTTTACACCCACCTTCCCCCACACCTCACCCTCCCTCACACCCCCCTCACACCCCCCTCATACCCCCCTCACACCCCCCTCATACCCCCCTCACACCTTCCCCCACACCTCACTCTCGCTCATACCTCCCTCACACCGTCCCTCACACCTTCCCTCACACCTCACCCTCCCTTATGACGTCCCTCACACCTCATATGCCATCACATTCCACCCTCCCTCACACTTCACATGAGGCAGACACTCACTTTAGGGACGACTTCAGAAGAACGTTTTTATTGTCACTTTAAGACACTTTTTAAGAGAATGAAGTCACTCGAGGTATTTTTTTTTAACAACACACCTGACGCAGTTCGCGACGAGAGTGAAGATTTTTTTTATATCTGACGTAGCATCCAGATCTGTTGTTACCGAGACATTGCATTTACATGATGAGACGTGGACGTGAAAGTATATTACATGATGTGGACGCCAGACTCGGCTGTTTCACTATACTACGGTACTGATGGCCTACCAGTGAGGTGGTGATGACCTCACTGGAACTGGCTGATGATGGAATCCAGGAAGTCTGAGGTGGACTGTCCCTGTGGCTGTGAGAGGTCGAGGCGGTGGCGGGATTGCGCAACCGGCTGTGGCTGAGCTGCCACACCTCCCAGTTGACCCAGGGACGCCACGGGTCTGTGCAGCACGGGCGCAGGTCTGTGTACAGGGGCAGGGGCAGGGGCAGGGGCAGGGGCCGCAGCAGTGTGGAAAGCACCCAGGTCGAATGTGGGTGCGACGATAGGTGCCTGGGAGAAGTGGCTCTGAGCCGCGGAGTTGATTGGCGCACTGACCTGTGGCACTTGCACTGGTGGGCGAGGTGCGTGCTGGGTCACGGAGCGTGATAGGCTTTGTATGGGCAACTGGGGCACGGACTGCCGCACGGGTGCCGCGGGCTGGACTGGCACAGGAGCGAATGACTGCACAGGAACGAATGACTGCACAGGAGCGAATGACTGCACAGGAGCGAACGTCTGCACAGGAGCCCTAGGTGCCTGTGCGGGTGGTCTGGGCTGTGGTCTGGCCTGATGGATGGGTCGGGGTGCCTGGGCTACCGGTGCCTGGAAGAACTGTCCCGTGGCTGACTGATCACTGTGCACGTATGGCCGTTCCAGATGGCGGTAGTGGTCGTAGTTGCCAAGGTCGACATAGTTAGGGTCGGTGGTCTCGTCAACGTCTGCGGGGTCCAGCACACCGGCTGCGTACTGGCGGGTCTCCTGCTCGCCCAGCTCGTTCACAAAGGAGTAGTTGCCCACCACTGTGCCGTTGGGGTAGCGGAACTCGAATTTGGATGAACCATCACCGCCAGCGTACTCGTATACGAAAGCTCCCGTCTGCAGGTCAATCCTGTGGCCGGGGAAACAATTATGTTGAAAACGTAAACTGTGTTCATCTTCGGTAATGTTGCTGAGACAGGGTTACGTGGTTAATACTGTGTTATTGGTGATTAGAGAAACTTTTACCTGCTGCATGCTGTAAGAAAATGTGACAAATGAACAATGAGATCATCTAATGCGCATCACCTTCACTTGGGTGACGTCTTTTGTTATGTATGCTTGCTGTTTTCAAATGATTTCATTGAATTTAGAAAAAGTCTCTCACACTAGAGGGGTTCATGAAGGCTGTTTTCTAACCCCACCAGCCCGAAAGTATTCTGGAACGGATGAAATTCGTCTGAAGTCAGCAAGAATGTAATGAATACAAACGTCTTGGAAATACTTAAATCTTAAACTCAAGTATAGTTACTTGTTATACTGTGTTTTATCACCATCATCACCGTCATCATCATCATCATCATCATCATCATCATGACCTCCTGCCCCACCTAACGATGGGACGACATAGAATCCAGAACACATAAAAAGAGAAAGCAAGAGAGCGAGAGTAATAGTGAAAGAGATCAGGACTGGGTGGGAGTGAAGGTGAGTGAGTGGGAGAGCAAGAAACGTGAAAGCAAGAGTGAGAGCAAGACTGAGTGTACGCAAGAGGGAACGCAAGAGTGAATGAGAACAAAAGTGAGAGTAAGAGCGAGTGAGAGGAAGAGTGAGTGAGAGCAAGACTGGCAGAGGAAGAGTGAGTGAAACCAAGAGCAAGAGTGAGTGAAGCACAACCGTGAGAGAAGCGAAGACTGCAAGACTGAGTGAGAGGAGGAATGTGCAAGAGTTATAGCAGAGAAAACGTCAGTGGGTGGTAGCTGGAGAGAGAGAGAGAGAGAGAGAGAGAGAGAGAGAGAGAGAGAGAGAGAGAGAGAGAGAGAGAGAGAGAGAGAGAGAGAGAGAGAGAGAGACTGAAGACTATCAAGAGCTGAATGAGCAAAAGTCAGGATGGTCGTTGGCAAATGTGAGCGAGAACAAGAGTAAGGAGTCAGTGAGGGTGAATGAGGGCAAGAGTGGATGAAAGTAAGAGTGAGAGCCCGGGTAGCAGCAACTGTGTACTGACCTGCGGGAGTCGACCAGGATGGGGACAGGTGTGGTGTTGTCCAGGGGGCTGAGGCCAAACTGCAAATAAGTACATCATCATCATCATCATTCGTAGCCATCTCACTTTGGCTAACAATTAAAATCTGATTGTTGCAAGAACAACACAGACATCCTATCATTGTACTGAAGGGGTTACGTAATAATGACAGCACGGTTTTGCAAAGGTATGTAACTTGATTATATATATATATATATATATATATATATATATATATATATATATATATATATATATATATATATATATATATATATATATATATATATATACAATACTTATATTGGAAAGATCACATCTTTGGCGAGATTAGTTTCTCAGATCTTAGCTCTGCTGAAGCAGCTTCATGCTTTGAACCCCAGCCAGTCACTAACTCTGTACAGGCACCCTGTTCACTCCTGTGTGTAGTACAGCTGTCGCGTGTTTAAGGTAGAGAAGGGGGGGTCAAGTTTGCTTAACACGATGGAGTACATGGCTTTTCATTTGTCATTTCTCAGTGATTCCCTTCAGCCTCTCTCTTCACAATGTTACCTTCTTCTTTCTCTCTACCTCTGGCTGTGTACCGCTACCATTACGCAAGTTCCCGGGTACCTACATACTCAACTTGTTTTTGTTCAGCTCTCAGATGCAAACGAGTTATCCGATGTTCTCAGCCCTTCGTGTACACTTTTGTTCAACTCAGGAACGCCCGTCCATAATCTGCCATTCCCATTGCCCATGACCTATTTTTTTTTCTTTTAGGCAGTGTGCCCATTCATTTCAGAATAAACGGACTCTGAATTTGGCCTATTTTCAATGGTACGGCTGCACAGGCTCTTGCCTTTTAGTTCTTTCTTTTTTTTAAATAGCACACACACACACACACACACACACACACACACACACACACACACACACACACACACACACACACACACACACACACACACACACACACACACACACACACACACACACACACACACACACACACACACACACACACACACACACACACACACACACACACACACACACACACACACACACACACACACACACACACACACACACACACACACACACACTGTACGGTACTGTGTGCTACATAGTACACGGCTTGGCCACAGTGACTGGCACCTCGGTCACCACAACTACCAGTAGTCACAAATGCTTCAGCCAGTCCCGCTACTACATCCACAACTCTGTCACCAAAACTCTGTCACCACAACCATCATCACATTCCACATCACCACAACTATCACAACATAGCATTTCACCACCACAACTCACAAAATTTAGCACATCATCTCCATAATTATCACCACATCCCATAGCTAGAGCAGAAACCCAAATCATCACCACCGCACCTGTCGCAGCAACCCACAACCATCACCACAGCCACAACGGTACCACCACAACCCACACTCTCACCATAATAACCTGTTCTCTTAAACACCAGCACAAACACCACACCTATGAACACCACTGCTACTCAGCCACAGCCACCAGCATCATCCACGACACACATTACTCTCATCGCTTATAACACTTATTATTTCCCTCATACCAGTATCTCCAGGACTCATTGTCATCACATGTTTATTAATGAAATCATCTCCATCAGCTTCTTAAAAAAAAAAAAAAAAATGCCTTTGCCATCATACTACCGCCAGAACAACTCATCAACACCGCCAGCACCAGCACCACCACCACTCGTGACCATCCCTGCCACCTCGGAATCAGGCCGTCATTATTTCCATTGCCATAATTATACCCATCATTACTACACATGGGAGGTGTACCATACACAGGAGGTGACTAAGGCTTGTGTACACTGAGCAACGGTGCAGATGTAAAGAAAATACAGAGACGGTTCGGCAAATCCTGACCTTTCAGAATGGCCTCGGCAGGAGTTGCAGATCTTTCCAAGTGGACTGGACAGAATATGACTACAGCATTACACAGCCACATCTACCACAAACCCTATATATTGCTTTTCACTTTAACTTGGCCTAAAGTTGCCAACATTCCATGTTGCATGCTGAGTTATAACACTTGATAAACACAATATGCTGCTATGGAAAGGATGTAGGGCTGTAGTACCAT
>NC_137018.1:44618667-44691167 GCF_032717465.1 Coenobita brevimanus
TTTGGTAAGGTGACCTCGTAGGAAATTCTCGGATAAAGGCCAATTCCTGCCTTGTGTACTGTAGCAGCCAGCATTGCCAGTCGGTATTGTCGCCCATGCTTTCGTGCCAGAGGAAGAAAGACAGGCAAAAAGCGGTGCAAATATAAATAGTGTGGGAGGCAGTGGGCGTCCTTGCGGTCAGCGGGTAGGTAGCGGGGCGTGAAAGGTGAAGCTGTGGTCCCGCCAGCAGTGACGGGAGCCAGCGTACGGGTAGGGAGGTAGTGCACATAGCTACAGTTTGATTAAAGTGCTGCAGGGTTAAAGGTAAGGAAAAAGGCAGGTCATTTATTTCAACTTTAGGCAAAGAAGAGATTAATGGCCATTATTTAAGTTTTAGAAGAAAGGTCATTTATTTCAGTTTTTAAACAGGAATGGGAAGAGATCTTTTTTTTTTTTTTTTTTTAAACTCAGGAACGGGAAAAAAAATTTTCTTAGGCGAAACGGGAAGATTTTTTTTTTTTTTTTTTAAGGCAGGAATGGGAAGGGGGGGTCATTTGTTCCGGATTTCAGGCAGGGAAGGGAAGGGAAGGGAGTGCATTAAATATTTACTGCATTGCAAGCAGTTCCCATATTTCATTTTATTTACTGCATAATTAGACTTACTTGAGTGTACGAAAATTACGGTTTAATTACACTTGCGTCTTATGAAAAGACCTATAAGAATATAAGTACGCTTTGCTCTCATGTACTTTGCGTCTTCCAGCGGTGATGAGGAGGGATGTTGTATTTATGAATTATGAAATGCAAGGAAAGGAAGAGAAGTTAATTTATTTTCCATGTGGGTGGATAGTTTCTTTTCCTTTGCTGGGCCACGAAGGTTGCCCGCTACATCATTCACTCGCTTAAAATGCAAGCTAGAAAATTGTGTATTTTTCGAGTCGAATGTTCCTTTTATAATCACACACACACACACACACACACACACACACACACACACACACACACACACACACACACACATATATATATATATATATATATATATATATATATATATATATATATATGATGAAAGCCATGTAATACCATTGAGGATTATTACCATATTTTTTAAATAATAGTTTTGCAAATCAATAACTTAATCACTGTACAAGGCCGCGAGGTCTGAGTTAATCATAGACTTTTAACACTGAGATAAAAAAACTGGAAAGGAAGTCTTGTTGATTTTTCTGTAAAGGTAGTTACAGAATTCACTGCTTTACCAGGTTACCATGGCTACGTTTTAATTATCATAGCATAATAATTATGCTATGATAATTAAAACGTAGCTTTCTGTTTTTTACAGTGAGAGCTTAATTATTAAGCTCTCACTGTAAAAAACAGAAAACAATGGCTATCAAGAACGAGAATAAAGACCTAGTTTTTACATTGCAGGTAAGGTTCATTTAGTGTACATGGTTCACTTACCCTGCCTGACTGGGAGACCTGCGTCAGTTGTTGCCACATTATGATGCGCACAAAAACAAGCACAGGTGAAGAGAAATCTCTTTTCTATGTTGTTCTTTTACAAAAGTCGCTACATAGTTCCGTTGTAGTGGACTACGAGAATGGTTCCGTCCACCGCATGTTAACTAAGAGAGGGGACGGGGGTGCCTCTTTTCCCTGCTTGTATACAGTACTCACCATCAGTGTTGGAATGTGGTGGGACGTGCTGTGGCGAGGGTGATGTGCCTTTGTATTTACTTTTTTTTTTTTTTTCTTAGTGTGCGTTGAGGCGTGGGTGTTGCCTGGTACGGCCTAGCGTTGCAACACCCCGGACGCCTACGAGGTCACCTGCCCTACCTTACCCCCCCCCAACTTAATGAAACACGACTTAACAGCACCGTTACCTGGACATCTTTGAGCCCTTGAGATATCTGAGGAGCCTTGTGATTCCCTAAGCAGTTAGGAAACGGGCCGCCCATGAGCAGGACAAATGCCAGTAGCAGAACAAATACCAGGAGCAGAATAAATGCCAGCAGCAGAACAATATGTTCTGGGTGCAGAGCACAGTCCAGCACAACGTGCACTAATCACTGTCAGGAACAAAATTTGTTGCATCTCCTATTTATCTGTTCATGGACATTCCCAATCTGTGTAAAGTAAACGACACTAGTGACACTGATGTGGTCAGTATATTGCCATCAGTTTCAATCTCTGTATATTCATAGGATTGATTTTCTGTATCTGTGCAGTGATAACCAGGGGAGGTGATAGGACTTCCCTTGTCGATAGTACAGTACACAGGTAGAACACCAGCCATGGCAGTTGATGTGCTGGCAGCCGATGCTCAGACTGACACTGATTGGTTTACCTCGATTGAGTTAAGTAGTACAGACTTCGAAGAGAGAGCTTTCTGAAATGGTCACGACAGTGTTTGCCATCCCTGGATCTTGAATGCTGTGAAACTTCCATACCTTGGTCTGTACTGGGACTCGCACCTCCATGTCAACGAATACACATTCCATTATCAATGACACGTCTCAGTATTCTTGGAGGTCCGTCAACAGCGCTCCACTACAAACTCACTTGGCGTTGTCATATTTATTTCGGGTACGGCTGGGTCTGCTGGCATGAGCGTGGGGAAGCAGGAGATGAATAAATGATGCGGTTGACCGAGCCGTCCCAGCAGTGCTCGTGAAATCACCCGGTGGAGTGGAAGAGAGTGGTATAAACGAATCATTCTGTATTGGAAGAGAGTTATCAGGCCAGTAAATGTATGATCGGAATTATGTTTAAATATTTATCAACTGTATATCATAACATAAAAAAGAATAATTAACTGTGAATAAAGTTGTTGTGCTGACTGCAGAGTATGGCGAAATTTGTGCGGGACATCCTGCCACTCATCGAGCACGGAGAGGTACAAGTTTATCGGACCAGGACAGTCCATTGGCACCACAATTTATTGGCACTTGAGCATTTGACGTATGTATCCAGATCCAGGGCGGTGTGTTAGGGCCTTTGGGGACCCGTGGGGTACTTCATCCGCCTTATAGGTCGCTCAGTTGGTGTGGACACTCACCGCTTCTTCCATCATTACTTTAGGTTATCGTAGGTTTACATCAGGTCATCCAGTAAGGACATGTCGCCCAAATCACCGGTCATACCACTGGGGCCTACTCTTGTTTTCATATTTCTGCTCCAAATCTTTTGGATTCAGTCCATCTCGTGAGACAGGAGGTCAGGATTCAATGATGCTGATGGTGATGAACTTACAATTCCTTGAACTGTATTTTATTTGTGTTTGTAGAGCCTCCATGACTTATAGAATAATGTGATACCTTTTCCGCCATCTTGGGTCTTGCAGTGTCTTTCCTCACAGCGCAGTGTGTCGTGAATATTGAGATGTGGCTGGGCACTGACGCAGCATGTCGGCGGCAGGTGACCTGGCCCATGACGGTAGCACTCTTGCACTACGTGGGTGTGGTCATGATGTAATGTATGAGAAAGCACAGCACCGCCTGGGGTAAGACTGCGTTATCGCCAAGAATGTATGTTATGGACCTGCGCTCACCTCTAAGTTCAATGTGTTTGGATGCTGTTTTGTCCTCACTGCCATAATGATCGGTTAATCAAGTTAGGATTTTATTTTATTTTTTCCCACTTTTGATATCTTCTGTTTCGTGGGACACAGATGACCACCACGAGTGTTGGTTGTGAAGACGAAGCGTTATATTGACTGTTTTATTGTAAGGATGTCAAACATTTGTATTATTTGGTAATTTCCGCGTGGATTCCAACACTAATCGCCTGCAATAGCGCGCGCGCGCACGCACGCACGCACACGCACGCACACACACACACACACACACACACACACACACACACACACACACACACACACACACACACACACACACACACACACACACACACACACACACACACACACACACACACACACACACACACACACTTGAGGTACGAAGCCCGTGGCCGAGGTGGAGAGATGTTTCATACATTGGTAGTGTATTTCAACTGTTAACCAGATGAGTTCCCAACAGGTGTTCTCACGAGTACGGGGCTTGCAACTTATAATCCATTAATGATGCGGCCAAAACACACCTTCACACGCACGGAGCGGGCGGGTACTCTGAGAAAATGTCACTGGTCCAAGAATCGCCATGCTTAAAGAGCCTGAAGTGAAGTGTTGTGGCACCAGAATTATTCTTCAGCATGCAGCATAAACATCCAGCTTAAGGCTGCCTGGTTATAAGTGCCCTTTGTATTGGACAGAAAATTCTGGGCAAATTTGATTATGGCAGAAGAATACTTCATTTTGATAAAGAATAACATCCTGAAGTATGTTTTATTGTACTTCCTGCACCGGCCGCACTATGCACAAGGAATGGGTTTGACTGAGTCATAATCTTGGCAGAGTTGGCTCTGTGTGGATATAGATCGGTTGTAGTGTCAGGATTGGCCACAAAACATGAACGTGGAACCTAGATCACTATTTGTGCATACACCACACAGTGCAAGGGAACTTTTTTTTTTTTTTAAATATGATTGTACTTTCTGTACCTGGATGTTTTGTGTAAGGAAGAGTGTATTATGGTACTAGTGAGATGTGGTGTGGTGCAGTGTGGCACAAGTGTGTTGATGGGGCGGTGTTGGCTTACCAGAAGCCGGAACATGATGGCGGTGTTGCTGGGGAGCTGGACGTAAGGGAGATGAGGTCGCCCGCGAGTCTGTCATACCCTTTATAGTCTCCACCACACCCCCTCCCCTCCCTTTCCCTCCCCACCTTGGCTGTGCTTCCCGCCCCTCTCCCCTCACTTATAAACTGCATTCTCTCCGCTCCACACGTTCATTAGCCATTCCTCCTCCCCTCCCCTCCCAATATGTCATCCATTTCTTCCCTTCCATCAGGTACATTTCATCCTCATCTTACGTAGCTATTCCGTGCTTTCCCTTCCTTCTCTACCTTTGGGCGATAGCCCCTACCCCTCCTCAGTTACTGTTAGACATCTTCCTCCCACCTTACTCCTGCCCCCTCCCCCAGACCCACCCTTCCCTGCCTTCGGCCACTCTCACGGCCACACCCACATCAGGCTACAGAGGAGGAAGAGTGAATCCTTGAAGGGGCGCCACCCCTACCCTTTCCCCCTCCTGCCTGTGGGCCTAAACGTGGTGTCAGGCAGTAAAGCAGGCAGTGGTGTCCTCAGGGTGTGGTGGTGAGGCGTGGTCAGTGTGGCGTGCCCACAGGTGACAGCACTGCCCAGGTGTTAATAATGTAAACTAGGAAGTTGAGCTCTCGCATACGTAATGTGGATCACTCCACCAGTCAGTCAGCAGAAGTCATTTACGACGATGAAGTATCGCTTATACACAAACCTCTCTCTTTTAAGAAAAGAACTTGTACCGCGCATGAAGGATTGACAAACTTTAATTATGGAATAATTAAATAATTCAATTACAGAATGCCTATATTTTTATAGAGAAAGAACAATGAAAGGCTGAAAGTATGTAAAAAAAAGTCACACCATCCATAGAAAATTAAACAAAAAGAGCCTAAACCAAGTTCGAATCATTTCCAGAATTCAGGATAAGTTGCGTATGAAAGAAAGGTTCAAGGGAATAGGACAGACAGACTGAACAATACTGTGTCGAGGTGAGCAGTTGTTGGAATGAAAACCGGAATACCTGAAAAATATTGCGGTAGGGAATTGCACGGAAAATTGGCGATTGTGTGTGGATAAAGATGGTGTGTGCATTACACACACACACACACACACACACACACACACACATTATTTAATGTCCACATTCAGTCCACTGCACGACACGGCTTTCCTCCCGAAGAGGAAGGGATAAAAAAAAAAAAAAAAAAAAAGCTACGCGATCCCAGGCTGGGACGGAATCGTTTGATTATGTGGAATTCGTTAAAACAAACTGTACTGATGGTGCACAAGACCCACCGGCATAAAGAACCTTGCTAACACCACTACGCCAGTCTTGAATGAAACAACTCTAACATGAATTCAGAGTGCATCGATGGTGAGCCGTGAAGATATGTGGCAGGTAGGAGAACTACTGGGGCTTGGGAAACGGACTGTCAGATCTGTGCTCAGAGTTGGACACATAAAAAATGTGAAAGTTACAATGTAATGGTTTTGTCTGAGTGTACTAGAGACCGTTTGTATCATATGCAAGAACATATTTCCAGCTTTCGATCCAGTCTGGCATAAATCATCAATGTCCAAACTGCCCTCTTACGGTTTCTATACTTCTATCTGTGCCTTCATCTACAGCTTCCTTTCTGGTCGTTCTATAGCTGCTATTGTAGACGGCCACCGTTCTTCTCCTAGATCTATCAATAGTGGTGTACCTCAAGGCTCTGTCCTATCACCAGCTCTCTTCCTTCTATTCATCAGTGACCTTCTAAGCTGTACATCTAACCATATCCACTCATACACCGATGATTCCACCCTTCACCTTTCCATTCTCTTCCTGCAGCGCCCATCTCAGCAGTTACTTCAGCAAGCAAGGGATGAAGCTATGGCACACTTTGTCTGCCTTGGCTCATATCTCTGACTGGGGCAAAAGGAATCTTGTTGTTTTTAATGCATCAAAAACTCATTTCTTACATCTTTCAACCCGACAAAACCTTCCACAGGTCTATCCTCTAATTTTTAACAATATCCAACTTAATCCTGCATCATCGTTAAACATACTTTGGGTTGCATTCTTTCGGGATTGATTTTGGAAAGATCATATTACTTCACTTGTAAAATCTGTTTCCAGGAGATAGGTGTGGTAAGCCGACTTCGTGCATTTTTTATCCCTGCACAGTGTTGAATTTATACAAGCGTTTTATTCGCTCCTGTGTAGAGTACAACTCTCTTGTGTGGGTAGGCTTCCCACATACAGCTCTTCTAAACAAGGTAGAGTCAAAGGCGTTTCGTCTTATTACCTTTCAACCTCTGTCCCTTCACCGCACTGTTGCATCTTTATCTCTTTTCTGTCGCCACTTCAATAGTCACTGCTCCTCTGGACTCTGCTTGCGTCCCTCCACCACTACGGTGGGCGCGTAGCACCCGTCTAGCAACAAACTCTCATCCCTTTTCTGTCCAACTCTCTAATGCAGAAGTTGACCGTTGCTCCCACTCCTTCACGTATGCAACAGGTCAACTCTGGAAATGTCTCCCTCTGTCTGTATTTCCTACTGCCTATGACCTCCAGTCTTTCAGACACAATTTGTCCAGGCATCTCGAAATGAACGGATCTTGAATTTGGCTTTCTGTTATCTTGTTTTTGTTTTTTCTTGGAGGGAACAATCTTGCAGGCCCCTGGCCATTGGTTCCTTCTTTCTTGCATTAAAAAAAAGAAAGCACCCTCATTAAATGTCCACCATGGCTGGATTTGAACACTGGACATGGGGCTTACCTGCGATCCCTCGCACTTCATACATACATCATCAGCAGCAGCCATTGAGGTCCACTGCAGGACCGGTCTATCCTTACTGAAGCAGGGACGATACAGCCATTGTATTTCTACCCAGTGGCTTAGGCTGTCTAATAGAGACTGTTTGAAGGGTGAGAAGTGCTTGTGAGTGTGACTGTAGTGTTGTAGTGGCTTTGGATGTGTGTGTAGTCTGTGAACCAAGTGTAATCGGCCCGCCTTAGCTTACTGGGTGCAAGCATACTAGTATGCAACACTGGTTCAACCACAGCATCACTTATGCCCGCCAAAGCGGTCAGTGGCTCGGTGAACGCTTCCCAAAGTTTTTGCAACTCTAGCGGGAGGCGAACCCGCGTTCACCAGCGTATGAGACGCACACTCTACCACTGTACCACAGAGGCTCCTCATACATACATACATACATATATACATACATACATACATATATATACAGTTGAGAGAGAGAGAGAGAGAGAGAGAGAGAGAGAGAAAGAGAGAGAGAGAGAGAGATGATTAGAACCCTAATTAAAATCAAGAGATACTCAGGATTTTAAGCCAGCATGATATGGTTGGGAGGGGCTTGGTTGGTCACGTACTGAAGCCAGGCATATCCTGAGGGTGTAACTGAAAACATGGCCAGTGGTGTGTGTTGGCTGAATATACAACCAGTGTTATGAAGGTTACTGCGTTGGTGTTGTGCTGGGTAAGGAGACATTACCCGTGTCCGATGTGGGAACTGATGACAATTGAAATATCGTGCCTATGCTCTGACTGGAAAAAAGAGACAATTCCGTAGTTCTTCCAGATATGAAGAAAAAAAGTGAGAAAATATGGTGTGGTGAGGAATGGAGGACGTAGAGGAGGGCGTGTACAGTTCCGGAGTGTTACTGTGCAGAAAGTTTAAGAAGATATCCTTCCTCTTGACCTGATGGAAGCAGAGGAAGGTGTTGGGGATGGCCACAACATCTGTCTTTCATAACTGTACATATGCGTGACAGCCATCACTGCTTTAGTGTTTTTAAGGACATTTAATTTCATTTCCTTATTACTGTTCACGTTTGTAAGCTGTTGTTAAATACTGAAAAACTGAAGTACTGTATTAAATAAATTTGTTTTTGAACTGTCACTCACCGATAAATTTAATGAAATTGTTGTGACCGCAGGACGAGTTATATCTCCTGCAGTGCATTATGAACAACATACTGGTGACGCTGGTGGTTCAGGGCCACCCACTGCAGTCACGTGTTGCACTGTATTGGTTCCGGCCTTGAACCTTTACTGATCTGAAATGTGAAATGGTAGCGAACGGCCGTCTTAGTGAATATCCGTCTGTCTGTTGTCAGCCACCGCATCATGTGAGTGGCAGAGCAATACGTGATAAACTAAAGTAGGTTCTAGGAAGTTAGTAATGACTCTCTTCTCAGCAGGTTGCCTTGCAGCATCTCGGGTGTGAATATGGGGCTGAGATGTAATGAGATTAGAGTAGCAATGACGATTGATATAACACACACACACACACACACACACACACACACACACACACACACACACACACAAGGAAAGGTGAAAGAGCAAGATCTTTAAACAGTCAGTTCAGTACTGATCTGATTTGAACCAGTGTGATGGAATGGTTAAGGGTAAGGCAAGAATGAAGTTAATCCTCTTTAGAGTAATCTGTTGGAGGTCAAGGTCACAGGTCGAAGTTAGCTATTTGACCCTCTGAACAGTTGGTGGTCGGGGATGTTGCAATCTCTGAGTGTCCCTTCATGTATATTAGGTTCATGTAGGACAGGAAGCTCATGAACATTAAGAAAATAATTAAGTTCCAAAAAAGCTAATACCAAATTACTCTTCACTACATATGTATACCGTGTTAAATATGCAGTATTAGCAGAGGACACTTTATCGTTTTCCATAACCGTTAATAATGTCCACAGGAAATGTATTGCAGTACATTCAACGAAGAAAGATTCTGAACAATGCAAACACCTACATATTCATTAGAAAATTTATGGCTAACACCAAATCATGTCACTTCATTACCAAAAATGTTTCTCATTGCCAGATTTGCCTCAGCTTGGTTCTGAACAAGAAGAGACTATCTACATAGACCTCCGGCGAAACCATCCATCAGCTGACGCAACAGCTAAGAGTCAGATCAAAGGAAATTTTTAAGCTGAACAACTTTGTATTTCATAAGAAAATGGCTCAGAGCTCTGCAGGTGCAGATATTCGAACTTTCCTTGAAGCAGAAAGAGAGAGAAACATCCTCAGGTGTACCACATATAAGAGGTGTGAGCTTCGCCGCAGGTAATACAATCAGACAGCAAGCCTACCGATGGTCCAAAGGCGTCTGGCGCGCATCAGACTCGGACTTGTCCGATTCGCGTCTAACACAACACTAACAAGAAGCGGTGCCAGATCACAGCAGACCCATCCCCGGCAGTCATTTTAGTCCTGACGTATAAACACAACAGAATATCTAGTTAGATGTCACATATCAGATTTGGGGTAAATCGGGTGAAAATTGACGATTTTATGCCCATTTGAAATTTCAAGCCCGACCCACCTGACATTGGCCCCCTTACTGCTAACTGAGGGATGACCACATGATGTAATGAGTCATGTTATATGATGCAGATCTGAAAGATGCACCTGTAGGTTTTGGATTCATGACGATATGACGAATTTGAAAGGTGTTATGGCGAATAAACGATTTTTACTCCCCCTCCCTTTTTTTTTTTTTTTTACATTTTTGGAGCCTACACCCTGGCCCTTGGCCCAATTAGGCCCAAAATTTAATCAGATGATTAGAAGGTCATAGCCCATCATCCCTGTAATTTTAGTCAAAATCGCACATGTAGTGTTCACGTACAGTTGTTAACGGACAGACAGACAAACAAACACACAAACCGAGTGAAACCAGTGCCCGTCCCCCAGCCCCTCCAGGGCGGGGACGGTTAATAAGAGTAGCCAGCAGCGAGTTGAGTTTAGAATACCACCGAAATGTAGCATTGCTACTGCATCGCTGCTGTTACTAAAAAGCAGTACATTACAGCCACTCTCTACAGAAATTTAGATTCGCTACGTAGCGACACTGCTTGTAATGCCACTAATTCCAACACTATATATATATATATATATATATATATATATATATATATATATATATATATATATATATATATATATATATATATATATATATAATGTGTGTGTGTGTATAGTCACCTGCTAGTATGACTTTTAGTAAAGTTTTATCAATATCATTCAGTTAAGTATGATGTGTCAGTAGATATCTGCTCAGTTTTGTAATCAGTTGTATCACAGCAAGTGACATGGAGCTACATTTCTCATTCAGGTGGGCCAGTCTCAGGTGACAAAAACGTGTGAGTAAGGCGATGGCCCTTGATGACGATGTGGCCCTCCCGCCGCACCACAGCCGTGCGGTGGTGGCGGCACTTGAGACAACCCACCCTGTTACCGACAGCACAGGAACCACTTGATTGGCACACCAGACAACAGCACCTGTACAGTAAGTCTTCAATATATGTTATTTTTTATGTCCTCTTGGGAGGCTTAATCCATAGTAAAATACAAAACTGTTACCCACCACAGTTCCATTGCTGTCTGTAAAATTATTTTGCCAGTTTCCTCCCGGTTTACTGTGCTTGTTATGTGTAGAAAGTTACAATATTTTTAACATCTCTCTACACATAACGAGGACATAACATACTGTATTCCTCGACTGTCGAAAACCTTCACACAGTCTTAATCTGCTTCAGTTAATACCCCGTCATTCCACTTCACACATCACCGTCTTGTACGCTGATATTATCCTTGCTAAAGTTATCGACTTTATTGTCTCACCCTTTTCCCTTCTCTCTCTTCCCTTTTTCCCGTTTATTCCTCCTGCTGTTTCCCTCGGTCAAACTCCGAGTATATCCCACACCATAGAATATAAATGATAGTAAATAAGTATATAAATAAATAATAATTATAATAATAATAATAATAATAAAGTATTGAGAGATGACAGTTTTAGGCCAAGAACATGTGGAGAGAGTATAGTTTTAAGCCCCAGTTGTGTAAAGGAATTACTGACATCAGTTTCTTTTACCGCTCACTGGACATGGTATACTTCGGAGTCCCAGAGGTGTAAAAGAATTATTGATCGATCCCACCAGTACGATTTACATTTACACCTGCTTATTGCTTAGTACAGTACTTACCCAGCCAGCAGCAGATGTTGTACCAGGAACCTCCTTGAGAGGCCCGTTTAGTGAGGTACAAGAGGGAGAGACTGGCTTGGTTTTTATCGTGTGACCCTGATCTCTGCTGTTGGTCTAAATAACACTTCTCGTGACCTCACATGATGTTTTATTCGATCAAAGGATGTATGCTGCCCTCCCCCCCACCCCGCTCACCCTCTCCCTCCTTCCTCTTCATGTCACCGTCACTCCAGCTGTTTTAACAAACACACCAGCAGGAAAACATTTTTTTTATCTTAATGCATCCAGGCTTCCAGTTTTATGTATCCTGGCATCCACGCCGCCATCATTATATGTCCAGGCATCCAAACTCATTTTCATGTATCCAGTCATTCAGGCTCCCACTTTTTATACAACCGGCCTCCCCAAATCATGTCAATATTCCGTGCGCCAAACTCCACCGTTGCCACACCTTGAGTCGCTCTCCACCTGGCCAAGTGTGTGGAGGCCTGATCGCGGACGCCTTTGCCTCATTTCACGTTGTTTAATACCTGCCATTGCGTTTCCTGCTTTCCCATTGAGTTTCCTGCTTTCCTTGTTCCACTCTTCATATCTCCTTCATCCTGTTCGTGGCCACACCTCTACCATATATCGTCTGCTTCTCTCTTGTTCGCAGTGCAGTGGTATTCTTGTCTCTTGCCCTCTCCTCCTTCCCTTATAACTCTAGCTCTCATTACTGTTGCCTTTGTCCCTCTCTCTTCTCTCCTACTCTTCTCTCTTCCTCTCTTCTCTCTCCCTTGTCACTCCTCATTTTCTTCCTCTCTTATCTCTCCCCCACCTCTCATCTCTCCCCCACATCTCATCTCTCCTCTTTCTGTCTTGCTCACGTTTCGCCACTGTTCTTGTCAGTCACCGTTATTTCTCCCTCTCATCTCGACTGCTTTTCTGTTGCTCTTTTAATAATAATAATAATAATAATAATAATAATAAAAATAATAATAAATTATTTATTATTATTATTATTATTGTTGTTGTTGTTGTTGTTGTTGTTCTTGTTCTTGTTATTCCTGTCACTTTCATTTCTCTGCCTACCCTTATCGCTTCACCTGCTCCTTCTGATCTCCTTCTTCGGCCTTGTCATCATTAACACTCGAATGATTTTCCTATGACATGGTATCCCTGACATGTGTGAGTGCTGCCTGTGCTCAGTACTCATTTGGTCTTGGGGATTGAACTTTGGCATTATTATATATGGAATGTACCGCAACTTTCATCGTGTATAAAAGGTGTCAATGCGGAGACAACAATGACGACACAGTGAGGCAATGTGGTGGTTTAACATCTCATTACATGGTGTTTCTGATGACAAAGATAAGTGAATTTACCAACTGTGCAGCTGCTGCTTGATCAGACTCAGAAATACCGGTACTTATGATTCAGTGTAAGCCAGTCTGGTGACCTTGAGACCACTGACCTGTCTACTGTACCTTGCTTGGTGACGTGTGTGTGTGTGTGTGTGTGTGTGTGTGTAGTAAACCTTTTCAGTGGTTGAGGCACACTTAGAAATTTTATGCTGGCGTGAGAGAGGGCAGTGTTTGGAAACTCCCTGTACTGTTGTTTGCAGATGACACTGTGTTGTTGAGAAAAGACGAAGGGGAGCTGCAAGGCTTGGTGGATGAGTTTGGGAGAGTGTGTAAGAAACGGAATCTAAAGGTGAATGTAGGGAAGAGTAAAGTGATGGTCTTTGAGAGAGGTGAAGTCAGTGAATGTACAGTGAGGTTGGATGTTGAGGAAATGGAAAATGTGAGTACGTTTAAGTACTTGGGTAGTGTGATGAGTAAGGATGGAGGTTTGGAGGGTGAAGTGCTTGAAAGGGTACAGCAGGGAAGAAAGGTTGCTGGTTCCTTGAAAGCAATGATAAGAAACAGGGAAGTGAGCATGGAAGTGAAAAAGTTACTACATGACAGTATTGTGATACCAACTCTAACGTATGGATGTGAAGCTTGGACATTGTTGGAAGGACACAAGTCAAGACAGAGAGCAGTGGAAATGAGTTATTTCAGAGGAACCTGTGGAGTCACATGGAGAGACAGGCTGACGAATGAGGATATAAAGAAGCGTTGTGGTGTGGATGTGGATGTGAGAGGAAGCGTTAGGAGGAACACACTGAGGTGGTTTGGCCATGTGGAGAGGATGGAGGGTGAAAGACTGACGAAGAGAGTGTATGTGAGTGAGGTGGAGGAGGTGAGAGGGAGGGGGAGGCCGACGATGAGATGAAGGTATGAGGTGGAGAGGTATATGAGAGAGGGGTGTGTGAGTTGGGAGCAGGGCAGTGAAATGGCGGGGGACAGGGCGACGTGGAGGCGATTTGTTTGTGGACACCCCGAACGGGATTGAGGCGTCTGGCAATAGATAGATAGATAGATAGATAGTTACAGCTACACGTTTAGGCAGCATTCCATTGAACAAAATCTCACCATCTATTGAAACGAATAAGAATTGTATGAAGCAGCTACAAATGGTGTCAGTTGTAGTTGTATGTACTGCTACTGATGTGTACTTCAGGTTGATCTGAGGACCTCGTGTGCGGTGCTGCGGTGCCAGCCACACTGTCCATTTATTACTGTGTCAAATACAACGATATTAATAGTCCAGCTGGGCCGGGTAAGGGTGCATAGTCTTCTGTTTCCACAATTCTGTGAACAGAAATTCTTTTTGTTTCTTTTTTTTTTTTTTTCACGGGTTATTATTTTATTTTAGAGCATAGTTCAGACTTTGATCATTTTTCTTAGTTTTTCTTTTGGGGCTGAGGGTTGAAAAGAGAATATGGCACTGATGAATGAGTAAATATCATGGATATTGTGCATTTTGACCTTAGCTGGTTCTGGCTGCCTCGTGCATCATTAAGACTGATGTTGACCTTCGGTGGGATGGACATACAAGGCTTCAGATTACAGATTTGGGAGTTTTTCTCATCATTCAGATGACAAATGATGGACTCTGTTTCGCTTATGCATTGCCTGAATAATGGAATCATTATTACATTGCACATGTTGGCGATTTTAGAAATATGGAAACATATCTGCTTATGTTCCAGGTTTTCAAGGCTTCTATCCGGTGGCACAGATGTTAGTGGTGTAGTGCTGCTAAAAATGGGTTTCATAACTTGAGATGAGCGTGTGACATGTTATCTTTGAAATTCAAACTGTAATTAAGCTAACTGTTTGGGTGAATGTTGCCATACCCGTGTCTGCTGTGAATCTTTCTAGTCTGGAAGAATTTCACTTTAACCTCGTTCCGAGACATAAACAAAGTTTTATTGCATTTTTTGATACATTGGACCCTACTAATGAAAATAAAAAATGCACCCAGTTGTCACACTTGAGCATTTTGTTATATGGGCCGAAATCCAAAATGGCCGCCCGAAATAATGAAAAATTACAATATTTCATTACTATTGTCACTAGTTTTACTAATACAGTATTACATTATTTAATTGTAGAATTATTTCAAGAAATTCTAGGCATAACAAAGTATATTATACATGTGTAAATTGTGAAAAGAAAAATTACTCAGTTAATTATATTTGCTTAAAAAAGGCACCAAATGTGATTACCGTCCCCTGTTAGACTATCACCAGGTATTACCGCAATATTTCATTTCCTTAACAAACTATACAGGGAAAGGATGGAAAATTAGGCTTTTCTGTCTGTAAACTGTTTTAAATATTTAACATGTCTCTTCCAACAAACATATTAAAGCCATAATCTTTTTCACAACTAAAATGTTCATATCCTTTATATCAGAGAGTTAGACCAATTACGCCCTTCAAAATTGATCAAAATGCTTTACATCAAAAATATATGTTGCATATAAAAACACTGATAAACCAAAAACATTTATAATTAATATAATAAGTGTCTGTCATTTCCATGTCCATACTTTCCTCCATACTTTCCTCTTCTTCAACTGACACTCTTGATTTACTTTGAGGATTGTGGCAGTCAGTTCCATGGCAAGCACAAAACAGTGAGCAAGAAAGTTGTACTGCAGCACAGCTGCAACGGGCAGTTGAACATGGGGTGCGGGATTGACACCCACACTTGATTAGTTTTAGGATATCAAGTGGTGCAGGAGAAACATCAGGTGGCAAGCCAATTGGAACAAACATGTTTGAATCAGGATCCTTGGTCCACCCATAATGAAGAGGGTTCATTTCTGGTGGCTCTGGATCAAGGGAGCTTCTCCAAATTGCTGCCTGTAAATGGGCTATTCAAACATGTTCTTCAAATTCTTCTGTTGTCGGTGTCAAAGCTTTTAGCTCTGGTGCTGTGGTGAACCGAAGACTGCCCATCTTTGATTGTCACACAGTATATCTTAAAGAAGTCATGTTGTTTTCATTTGGAAAGCCATAACATGCTGCAATGAATTTTGTGGCTTCAGCAGTAACATCAGTCAGGCCTTTTTGTTGCCACCCTAATCTAGTAAGTGTTTTGCCACTCTTTATTGCCTTTAACATTGCTTCTTTACCAATACCCCATAAAAATGAAACACTGTCACATCCTGTAAGAACATGGGCAGGTAACAGACTGTTGAGGACATCTTGATTTTGCTCAACTGTTGCTTTGATATCTGCACTTGATCGTGAAGGGCTTGTTCCAACCATTACATCTTGCAGGCAAGATTTTCTTGCTTTTAGAAGTGGCACAGCAGGACAAGTATGTCTGTGTCATCAGCAACAATTCTAATGCTGTGTCTTCCTGACCTTGCTAAATGGACAGCTTGCTGCACCACAATAACATCAGCTTCCTCATGTGTAGTGTGCAAGCCAGGCCTGCTTCTTTTTATTCCATTACAAAGCTCTACTGGTATCGGTTCCTTACCTGTAATCACAAGGTGTTTGTCATTGTGTGGCAGTAGATCAGTGTGCTCACACAGATACTCACAAATGAGATTAATCACCTGGGATTTATTGTGTGTAACAGATAAGCAGACCTTCTGTGGTGGCAGAGGTTTCGCCAGTGACAGTCTGTGGCATCTACTTGCTTCCTTCCCAGCTCTAGCTGCTCGTGTTGCCTCTTTTATGCTTCCACTGTGATATGTGTCAAAGACCAGCTGTGTGTTTGCTGCTAAAAGACAGACATAATCTGCACAAACTTTAGTATAAAATCTTCCATGACACCTTTGCCAGGGCGTTTGACAACCCAGAGAAATGCACACCCATCAAGTATTATAGCATCAGCTGGGACCGTTCTGCAATCAGATACTTCCACTTGGATTTTGGCTTTCAGGGTGGCTTTAGAAGGTGACAGCCTCGTATTACCTGTCTTTTCCTGGAATATTGAGGGTGGAAATGTAGCCAACTCATAAGAGAGAACATATCTCATGTTGATGTTCCTAGAGGTTTGAAGACAAAGCACTCTTGAATAGATCAGTGTGGTATCATACACAGATATATTGTCCACTTTAATTATTTTATTTTTTCTTAAAGTTGACAGGAGCACAACTGGTCTTGTGAGTGGCTTGTGAAAACCCTGTGGCCATCCTTCCTCAAATGTTTTCATCATAGCTGCTCCTAGTTCAACAGCCCTGTCAACACTGACATGCTCTGCACATATCCTACCTGTTACCACATTAATATATCTAGGTGGATGGCACTATCCTTTCAGTGGATCTATGCAGCTTTGAAGCTTCTCCCGAATTTTTGCTCTGTCTGCTTCATCACCTTGTATCCTTGAAGGACCTTCTTTCTTATGGGTCATGACTGTGAATTGTGCGTTTCCATCAAGCATGGATACAACATGATCATAAAAACTTAAAAATCGTTAAATAAAATGTTACATGTGTAGTTTACAGGTGATCATTTTGTTTAGTGAATGATTGTTCTGATAGGAAAAGATAATATTATTATTGTATGAAGAAAATTAAAAACTGAAAAAGGTAGCTAAGCATTTTTTATTAGTATCATCATTCATGCAGGCGGCCATATTGGATTTCGGCCTCCATTTTGAAACGCTCAAGTGTGCCAGCTAGGTGCACTTTTTTATGTTGATGGTTACATCCCAAAGTATCAGAAAATGCAATAAACCTTTGTATATGTCTCGGAACGAGGTTCGCGTGAAAAAGACCATTCTGCCACCAGACTATTCCACACTCGCTGACGAGTGTAGTAACTTGATAACAAAAGCCCCACCCCGAGCGATGCTTGATGTATGAATAGATTCTTTCATTGCAGCCCAAACTGTCCGCCCTTCTCCCAAATTTCCATTCAGCTGGTGGTGTTGTGTATATACAGTGTTATGACGTTAGTCCAAATTCTGTAAAAATTTGTTACCATAGTAATAAATAGATAACACTTACCAGTACTGCATATCGCGAACAGCGGTACTTTTTTATGCACACTGCCTCTGTTTCTTAGACCCGTTAAGAATTATAATAATGTATGAAGTTCCTTTTGTTCCTAGAAGGAATTCAGTATAATTATCATCATTATTGCTTTGCTTCGGGATGTGTGTCCTGAAAAACAGCATAGATTATTAGTCCTGAAGCTGGAATGCAGATGGATCTTGGTGGCGGGAGGAGATGATGGGAAGAAACCAACCACCTTGGTAATCCCGACTGGTTGTGAGTGTGCCTCCACCCCGCCGGCAGAGGGGGAGGAGAGGGAGGAGGAGGAAGAGGAAGAAAAGGGGGAGAAGGAGGAATAGAAGGAAGGAGAGGTGGAGGGGAAAGTAACCTATTTAGTACGATTTTTTTTTAATTTGTTTTTGCATCGTCCAAAGGATTTTATTAAGTTTCGGGAAGATATCTGCAGGTGGATGGGTTTCTGGTTTGGGGGTTTACACCTTTCACTACGAGGGGCTGACGTGTGGAAGTGGCTGCTGTGGTATCTCAGTCCTCTGTCCTAATATTTCCTTCCTAACACCATCATATTCTCTTCGCAATCGATATCTTATTCTTTTCTCCTAATATCGCCTAACTAACTACATCATCATTGCTCCTGCGTCTTCCTTCATCATCTCATGTTTCGCCATCCATCCACTCTTGTTACTCATCTCCTTCCCCGTCAGTTTATCTGCGTTATACCTGCCTTCCTGGCCACCCTCTGCTAAACTGCTTTCACTGCTAAACACTACATCACCTGCTAACCTTAATACCCCCCCCCTCTCACACACACACACACACACACACACACACACACACACACACACACACACACACACACACACACACACACACACACACACACACACACACACACACACACACACACACACACACACACACACAGCTACTCTGTCTCACGTACACAAACCGCTCCTTCTATGCCCTGTCTGCTGTTTGACCTACTTTACCTTCTTAACTGCCCCCTTGTTTACTCACAACAAACACTTTCGATTTAATGCATATCTTACTTCAGATTTGTTTCTGCAGGAACAACAAGGGTCTGCAAGAATTTGTACTTGTTCACTCATCATTTACCATATTCAGTTATATATATATATATATATATATATATATATATATATATATATATATATATATATATATATATATATATATATATTTGTAGCCTTGTACACTCAGGTGTGTACTACCTCTTCTCTCTTCCTCATCATTTTAATTCTGCATAATGCACTTTCATATTCTGTTGCATATTTAGGTCGGGAAGAGAATCAGGATAATGCTGCTGCTGTTACGCAAAGTGTGTTAGCATACAAAGATGTAATAAACCCAGAAGAAAGTTTAAAGTGTTAAATGTGAAGTAAGGTGCTAGAGAGCCCCCTGAGCCCACCACAATACAACACTTATACTTGCTTGCCTTATACTTCACTCGTTTTCTGCCTCACTTGCTTTCTGCCTCAAGTGCTACCTATCTTAGTTGTTTTCTTTCTCACTTCACACCTGTCTCTACCTTTTTTCCCTGCGCCCCATCTAACAACTTCCTGCCTTCATCCACCACCTGCTTCCTGTATGTCTGCCGCGCCACCTGACCTTCCGACCTGACCTTTCTGCCTGCCCCAAACTGGTTCACTGGGGCTCACTCACCGTCAGTCGAACACTCACTATCATCATGGCCACATTCGCCGCTTGCCCACTTGCCCATCTCTTGCCCATCTCACTTGACCACCTGTTCGCCTCTGCCCTTGTCTCTTACCGACTTGCCCACTTCTGCCTTGCCCATTTACCCACTCCTGTCTCGTCCTCTTGCCCGCGTCAGCCTAGCCCATTTACCTCTACCTTGCCCACTTGCCCACTTGCCCACTTTTATCTTACTCACTTGCCCACCTCTGCCCTGCCAACTTACCTCTATCTTGTCCATTTACCCGCTTCTCTCTTGCCCACTTGCCCGCCTCTGGCTTGCCCACTTGCCCGCCTCTGGCTTGCCCACTTGCCCGCCTCTGCCTTGCCTGCTTGCCCGCCTCTGCCTTGCCTGCTTGCCCGCCTCTGCCTTGCCTGCTTGTCCGCCTCTGCCTTTCCCACTTATTCATCTCTACTTTGCCCAGTTGCCCTCCTTTACGTTGCCCATCCCCTCCAGTGAAGTGTTGCATGTCCTGTTGTCCTATTGCACACTTAATGCCCACCTACCCTACAGTGATGTCCACATCCACTATTGTTCATGTGCCGTATTGTCTCCCTAATGTTTGTATGTACTGTTGGTCATATGCAGCATTGCCCACTTCAGTGTTCCCTGTCGTACTGCCCAGTTAATTGCTTTCTACCTTTACCTTGCTTCTCTCTCCATTCGCTGATGACCCACATTCGTCCTACGTGTGGCACCGCTACTTGTCACCGCTTCGGCACTGTTTTTTTTTTTTTTTTTAAATAACAGATCTTGTGGAAGATTAGTAAAGACTGTTGTAACAAAATTCAAATCCCCAGACTGTCCCCTACCCCAGCCTAGGATCGATTTCGCATCCTTTTACAAAGTGTGGTACCTGCCTTTTGACCATTACCTGCAGTCCTGTGATTTCTGTGCTGTCGTTATGTTGATTGTGTTCTTGTTACCTCCAGGATGTTGTATTCATCGCAGGATACACGTTTCGTACTTGTGAAGGTTTAAATGTAGCTTTCATTAACCTTGTCACTGCAACACGTCTCGCCTAAGGTGAATCAAATCATTGGCTGGTAACAACAATAATAACCTGCCAGTGCTGAAGTGGTTGATGCGGTGTGTCCACTATTGCCCTACTGACCTTTTACCAAAGTTCATAATTGGTCGGCTGATTCCCATCCTTGCCCACTGGCCCCGTTACCTCCCTCTCCCCCTCCCTGCTTGCACCCAGGCGTGTCACTCTCCCTTTGCCCTTTCCTTCACCTCTTCCTCTTCCTCCTCCCACCTTCTCCTCCTCGCTTCATTAGATCTCTTTCCTCCTCCTTCTCCTTCTCCTCCTCCTCCTCCTCCTCTTCTTTCTTTCTGTGGCCCTTCCTGTTCTCTTCACATTTCTTCACTATTCAGTGTTCTCATCCATTACTTTTTTCTTTCTTCGTTTCTCTTCCCTTCTCTTCTCTACACTTCACCTCTCTCTATACTCTTCCCTTCTTTTCTCTTTTCTTCTCTTCCTTTCCCTTCCCTTCCCTTCTCTTCCTTTCCCTTCCCTTCCCTTCCCTTCTCTTCTCTTTCTTCCCTTCCCTTCTCTTCTCTTCCCTTCTCTTCCCTTCCCTTCTCTTCTCTTCTCTTCCCTTCTCTTCTCTTCTCTTCCCTTCTCTTCCTTTCCCTTCCCTTCCCTTCCCTTCTCTTCTCTTTCTTCCCTTCTCTTCTCTTCCCTTCCCTTCTCTTCCCTTCCCTTCTCTTCCCTTCCCTTCTCTTCTCTTCTCTTCCCTTCTCTTCTCTTCTCTACCCTTCTCTTCCTTCTCTTCTCTTCTCTTCCCTTCTCTTCTCTTCTCTTCCCTTCTCTTCTCTTCTCTTCTCTTCCCTTCTCTTCTCTTCCCTTCTCTTCTCTTCTCTTCTCATCCCTTCTCTTCTCTTCTCTTCCCTTCTCTTCTCTTCTCTTCTCATCCCTTCTCTTCTCATCTCCTCTCTTCTCTTCTCTTCTTATCCCTTCTCTTCTCCTCTCTTCCCTTCTCTTCCCTTCTCCTCTCTTCTCTTAACTACGCTTCCCTTCCCTTCCCTTCCCTTCTCTTCGCTTCTCATTCCTTCCCTTCAATTCTCTTCTCTTCCCTTCCCTTCCGTTCCCTTCCCTTCCCTTCCCTTCCCTTCTCTTCTCGTTTCTCTTTATTTTTCTACTCTTGTTTTCTCTTGTCTGTTGTTCACTTCTGTTTGCTTTTCCTCGCATCTCTTCATAACTCTCTCTCTCTCTCTCTCTCTCTCTCTCTCTCTGTATGTGTGTGTGTGTGTGTGTGTGTGTGTGTGTGTGTGTGTGTGTGTGTGTGTGTGTGTGTGTGTGGCTGGTTGGGTCTGTGTGTGTGTGTGTGTGTGGCTGGTTGGGTCTGTGTGTTTGTGTGTACGTACAGATAATTTACACATGTAGACTGGATGCATATGCCAGACTTCATATACACATGTTATTAAAGTTAATTATTTAATTAGGCAGAAGCACCAAGTTAGGAAAAATATTAGATCATTATTTCATTATAATTTTGAGGCTGTCATATATTCAGCTTAGTATATTTTAACACATCGTACTCTTCCTTCATTTAGTATTTTAGTTCATCATTCTGCGTCAATTAACCTGTGCAGTGCTGAACAGGGACGCCTTCAGGGGGTGGCATTGGTATAACCGGACGGCCGCACTGACTGGTTATTCAAACGTGCCTTAGCTACGTCCCTGACCGCGAAAGTTGGATGTGGACTAGAGGAGAGCGGTAATTTAAGCCTGCAGTCCACTGGGTGCACGTTTGAAGTGAGGATGGAGCCGCCGCCACCACAACAACTTCGACATATACTAGAGAGAGAGAGAGAGAGAGAGAGAGAGAGAGAGAGAGGGGGGGGGTCCTCATATCTAGAGGGCGGGTCGCAGTCACAGAAAGTTAAGATCGTTGTCGCAAGGTATACAAACACTGTGATAAATCTTTTTCCTTTAAATAAAAATACAGAACCCTCCCCCCCCCAAAAAAAAAAAAAAGTTTGAGCCGGAGGGTAATGAAGGTGAATGTAGGTTAATTTGACTTTACCTTGTTCACCATAACTTGGCCCCGATTTTCGTTTTTTAGCATCATTTTCACGATGCTCAGTGACATAAAAATAGAACACTGCGGCTCTACATCCTTTCCTTATCGCTTCCTCATGACTAGCACCATAATCTAGAGTTAATCTATTGTCGCAACTCAGGATTCAAGATGGAGAGATGGCAGTTTTAAGTCAGGTTCGGTGAAAAGGGTGTATCTGCGCAGGGTTGGGCTGTGTGGAGGGGTTGGTAACACTGGTATCCTGAGAGGTGACGCTGTGGCCATTCTGTCACACGAAGAGGAGTGATGAGGATAATAGTGATGATGGAGGTGATGAAGGCTGACCTGATGTTGATGATGGTGGTAGTAGTGGTGAAAGTTGTCATGGTGTCGATGATGATAATAATGGTGGTGAAAGTTGTGATGATGATGGTGATGGTGGTGGTGCTGGTGGTGATGGTGGTGGTGAAAGTAATGATGATGATGGTGATTATGGAGGTTGTGATGATGGTGATTATGGAAGTTGTGATGATGATGGTGATTATGGGAGTTGTGATGATGATGGTGATCATGGAAGTTGTAATGATGATGATGATGGTTGTGGTGGTGGCGGTAATAACAAGAGGGGCACTCAGTGGAGCGCATCTCTCTGACAAGGGCAGCGTAATTTCCAAACCACTGTCCATAATGGGGTAGGGTTTCTCATCACTGATCAGGGTTTCGCAAAACGTTTTTTCCGGATCCAGAATCCGTAATACGAATCGGATCGGTCCCCAGAATCAATGAGTTGTTCCCTGGAACATGGGCTATCTACACACCAAATTCTGTCCAAATCTCTCTTTTAATTTTTGAGTAATCCTGCTAACAGACAAACAAACTAACAAACAAGTGGTGCCAGGCACAACAGACCTCGCCCGACCACTCAGGGTCAAAGGTCATGGTGCCAAATGAAAGCCCACATGAGACATCCTATATCCTGGTAATAGTAAATATCTCTGTCTTCAACCAGTTTCGAGTTATAGCCCCTGATTGTCCGTGACCTTGAGTTTGACCTTTCAAGGCCACTGAAGGTCAAAGGTCATGATACTAATTAAAAGCCCAGATGGGACTTCCTGTGTGTTGATACTAGTAAATATTTATCTGCTACCAATTTCGAGTTATGGCCCCTTGAATATTCGTGACCTTGAGTTTGACCTTTCAGGGTCACTCAAGGCCAAAGGTCTTGGTGCCAAACGAAAGCCCATATGCAAGTTCGGTATATTTATAACAGTAAATATCTCTGTCTTCAACCGGTTTCAAGTTATAGCCCTCTGAAAATCTGTGACCATGATTTTGACCATTCAGGGTCACTCAGTTACCTCCAAAATTTGAATACTTCCTTTTTGGACCAATGCCCTCATATCTTCAAAGTTTCATGTAATTTTATTAAGTCGTTTTTCCGTTATGTTGCTAACAAACAAAGAAATGACCAAAAACAATACCTCGCCTGACTCCGTCCCGGGCGAGGTGACGAACAAACAAACGAGGGTGCAAACATACTCTCCTTGTCGGTGAGAATAATGGCGAAGTTGGTGGAATGGATGATGATGATGATGTTGCCTTTTATTAATGAAAATTGTTTAACCCTTTCACCACGACGATTCTGTCTTAAACTGAACGGACCCCTGGCGACATCAACTATATAATGCAATACACTTCATCGTTCTGAAGGGGTGTGCAGTGCGCCACGAGACCTTGCTGTCACTTTCTTTTATTCCCTGACCTAAAACCGGATCTCTCTCTCTCTCTCTCTCTCTCTCTCTCTCTCTCTCTCTCTCTCTCTCTCTCTCTCTCTCTCTCTCTCTCTCTCTTATTATTATTATTATTATTATTATTATTATTATTATTATTATCATCATCATCATCATCACCATCATCATCATTATCCCCACCATTTTGCTATAGGGTGGGGATATAAGGATCGCCCTGTCCGTCCGTCTATCAGTCTTTCCTTCTGGGCCTGTATCTCGGAAACTACCACGTGGATTGGCTTCACATCACACAGAGTACTTGATTCCCGTAGTTGATGCCTGTATATGTAAAATGGCCATATTGTCTGTACGTTACGAGCTATGGCCATAAAAGGAAACATCTGTCTTGATAAGCAGGTTGTGTCTACCGGAGATTTCAGTTCGACCTGCACAAGGAATCTGAAGATGAAACTTGGCGGACCGATTCCTAAGAGTTTATTATTATTATTATTATTATTATTATTATTATTATTATTATATGTGGTAGGTGGGGGCGCTCACCATCCACTCACTCGATGTAATGCTGCTCTCGGGTGTCTGCCCTTTCCTCTCCATCCTTCTTTCCTTCCATTCTGTTCTGTCTTTCTTTCCTTCATTCTTTCCTTGTCCTTCTGCCTACGGGTGACTTTACACTTTCTCTTCTGCCTTTCTTTCCTTCATTCTTTCCTCTTCCTTCAGCCTGTGGGTGACTCTACACTGAGTGACAAGCCAAATGGTTTCCTGTGCACCAGGAAACCATTTACTACGCTGGGTGGTAACCATATAACCAAATTTTGGCGCCTGGTGGTTTAGTGGGTAATTATTGCGCTCCAATCGGATTGAGCTGGTGAAGGTTTATATCCAAGGGGTGGTTGGGGTTGATTGCTCATGTAATGCCACTCAGGGATGAGTGAGGCTGGCCACTCTCATCTTAAATGTCGGGACCAACTGCCTAGCCCCGGGCTCCTACGCTCCTCATGGGGCAATGTAGGATTGGATGATGGATGGATGGATGGATGGATTATTATTATTATTATTATTATTATTATCATCATCATCATCCCCACCATATTGTACGATTCCTAGTTTATGCCCCTATATATATGAAATTGCCACACTTATTAGTGCAAATCTATGCATTCTTTACCACATGGTGGAGATACGCCTTTGATAGAGGCTTATTATTATTATTATTATTATTATTATTATTATTACTCTTATTATTATTATTATTCCTGTCAGTTACACACAGTCCTTTCCCTTTCCCTGCCCGGCCCACACGAGTGTCAGTTGTAGTGACCTAAACACGTACTCACAGACAGGTTCATGCTGACATAACGAAAGGGGGAGGGCGAGGGGTGAGGCGAGGAAAGGGTGAGGACGAGGGAAGGAAAAGGAAGATGGAGGATGAAGAGTGAAGGAAAGAGAGGGAGGGAAAGGAGGAGGTAGAAGAATGAAGGAAAGAGAGGAAAGAAAAGGCGGAGGGAATTACAGAAGGGTGAAGGAGAATGGGAAAAAAAAAAGAGGGAGAGTAAAAAGGAGGAAAGGAAAAGGGGATAGGAGGAAAGGGGTGGAGACAGGGAGGAAACGAAGGAAAAGGAGGAACGGGTAAGGGTGAAGGAAGGAGGAAAAGGAAAGGGAGGAGAGGGAAGGGGGGAATTTACTCAGAAACTGGTTCATACTGGCGTAAGAAGGAGAGGGTTGGAGGAAAGGAAAGGGGGAAGGGAGAGGAGGAAGGTGGTTGGTGGGGGAGGAAGGAAAAGGAGGAGGGGTAAAGATAAAGGGTGAAGGGAAGATAGGGAAGGGGAAGGGAGGAAAAGAAGAGAGAGAGAGAGAGGATAATGGAGAAAGGAAGGAAAAAGGAAAAGTGGAAAAGGAAATTGGAAGGGGAAGGGAGTACAAGGAAGGAGCAGAGGTGAAGAAGGGTACAGGAAGGGAAGAGAGAAAGATAGGGTGGGGAAAGAGAAGTGAGAGTGTAATGGAATGAGTAGTGTAATACCAGAGGGAATAAAGAGAAAGTGTAAGTGTGAAGGCGTGTAGAGGTGGTGGTGGGGAAAGGGGCATGGGGTGGGGGTAGGAGTGAGAATGGGAGGGACGTGGTGGGGAGACAGGGAGAAATTGTTGGTTTGGGGACAGGCAAAGTGAGGAGGATTACTGGAAGAGTAGGATGGTGGGGGATGAGGAGGAGAGGAAGATGGGGACAGCTGGTGAGGAAGAGGCTGGGGAGACTGAAGGGAAGAAAGAGAGAAGAATGATGGATAAGGAACTGAAAGGATAGGATGGTATGGAAGGATGGAGAGAAAGAAAGTTGTAGAGGGTCTGGGTACTGGTGTTTGGTTTTGGAGATGATGGTGTGAGACATGGCAGTGAGGAGGAGAAAAATGGTGGCCGGAGAGGTGGAGGTGAAAGAATGAAGATGAGATGGGGAGAAGAATGGGTCGCTGGGGAGAATGGATGTAGGTGTAGGGTTAAAAGAAGTGGGGTGAAGGAATGGGGAGGTAGGATGGTAGGGAGGGGGGGAGAGATTAGGAGGAAAAAGGAAAGGAAAGGAAGGACAGGAGGGAAAAGGTAGGAGGGGGAGTTGAGAAGAAAAGGTGAGGGAAATTGGAATGGGAAGAATAGGGAGAAGGAAGGGGAGAAAGAGGGGAAAGACGAGTCAGTGAGAGTAAATGAAGAGGGTGAGAAAGAGACTTGCCTGGAAAGTGTACGAAGGTCAAGAAAGGGAGGGATAAGGGGAAGGGAGGAGTGAAGGGTGGGAAGGTAATGGAGTCAGGGATGAAGAAAGACGGAGTGAAGGCCAGCGCATAAAGGAAAGGTGAGGCAGGGAGGGGATTTGGGAGGGAGAGGTGATGGCATTGAAGAAAGGAATGAAGGTGTGGGGAGGAGAGATGACGAAGGAAGGGAGCATTTAAAAGACTAACACTGGGGAGGAAAGGGGCAAGAGAAGGGGAGTGCAGAAGAGGTAAGAAATGGGAGATAAAGAAGTAGAAAGTAGAGAGATGAAAAAGAGTATTAAAAAATGCAGAGTTATAAGGGAAGAGAAAATAGGTATAGAAGAGGAAGTGAAAAAAGTGGAAGAGGGGAAAACAGTGAAACAAGGTAAGTGGGGGGGGGAGGGGAAGGAGAGAAGAGCAAGTTGGAGGAAAGAGAAGAGTTGTGGGGAAGAAACTGAAAGTGCAGGAAGCAGAGTTGCAGGCAGGCGAGGAAAAAAGGAAGGTAGCACTTGCAGTGAGTAGTGTGTGTGTGTGTGAGAGAGAGAGAGAGAGAGAGAGAGAGAGAGAGAGAGAGAGAGAGAGAGAGAGAGAGAGAGAGAGAGAAGGGAGGGGAAAAAGAGGAGGGTTGGAGTAAGGAAGAGGGGTGGGGTAGGGGAGTGAGCGAGGTCGGTGAAAGTTGAAGTAAGAAATGAAGGAGAGGATAACGGTGAGGGAAACAAGCCAAGGCAATAGAGATCACACAGAATACATCTTCACTCTTATATCCTCACATTTTAAAGGCTCCTCCTTCACTCACACACCTTCCCACTTAAAATGCAGAAGAGGATATATAGCGGTGACAGAACAGCTCCAAGGCAGTATTCATCCTGACATCCTGAATACACCATCACTTATATATCCTCTCACTGTAAAGCTCTGGATATGTCATGTTAAGCGGATGGTTTCGTGTATATTTCTGAGCGTCATCCAGGCTTCATCTACGGCCACTTCGTCATCACATATTCGCCCACTTTAACCTCTTCACTGACAGAGGTTTTCGCTAAGGTGGCTCAAATCGAGTGTAGGCACTAGTCTCAAATATATATATATATATATATATATATATATATATATATATATATATATATATATAATTGTACTGAACGGTGATAACAAGGCCAACAGTAGCAAGATGATAAAACGGCACGGTAACTATGAGGGTATATAAAAACTGATTCTGTTGTTGGTATTTCTGGGGGAGACCAAGGATCACACGGCCGTTACCGACTCACTGAACATTTGTACTTGCCATGTAACTGTTCAACCTTTACTGTGGGTACAAAAGCAGTCACATAGAAGTACATTAACAGGCTGTTGAGAGTACTGTACGCCTAATTATTTTGTTTAATCAATTCGCTACGAGACGTGCTTTATGTTCAGTTACTGCCACCGCCAGACGATTGTCGTCGTGTTTGTAGAGATTTTTGGAACCGGAAATTCAGGTGTAGCCGTCATTAACCCCATCATTACTAGAGGTGTGTCATAAGCTGAATGAAACTGTCTTGCGGTAGGAAGAATATCACAGAAAATACGTCATCGGATTGAGAGAAAAATTTTCTTGGTAGGAATTGTTGTCTGGCATATTAACCTTATTGCCTTATGATTGTTAAGGATGATAAACAAAGTCCTAAAACGAATGAAACCTGAATGCACACTTCCTGGCCGTGGACAGCCGCAGTAGAGCACCAGGAAGTGGCTGCAATGACTCTGTGTACCAGACTCAAGACTACTGAACTGGAAAATTGCTGCCATCCTTGGCGAGTGTGGAGGAATATTACTTCGCACGTATTCCCTGCGTGATGTAAAAGAGTAGTAAAGATGCAGAAGCAGGGAGATGGAACCCACCACCGTCCTCACCCCCGACGTTTATTAACGTAGGGACATGGAGACCTCAGTCCCAGCCTTCTCGTTGCTGTGCCAAGGAAGTTTGATTATTGTAATGCATTAAAAATGGCTGAACTGCTATCCAACATAACCCATCGACACATGCATGATAAAAACACCTCCACCAACATCATCACACCAGTCCTGAATGAAGCATCCCTAGTGTGTAATTGATAATGACAGTTGGTATTAGCGTCGAAGTGATGACGGGTGGTGTTTGGCGCGTTGCAGGACTGCATGGCCGTAGGGAACGGACTGTCAGGTCGTTCCCACAGTCGGAGACATAAGAAAAAATAAGACTACAGAACAGGTTTGATATTTTGGAACTGGTGGTTCTTCCTCAGCCATGTTTGTAATGAATTCCAAGAGTCTGCCCTTTAGATATTACTGCTCATGTCAGCATGGACAGCAGGGTTATCCCCCTCAATCCGATATCGTATTTTCTTCTTTAGTCTTGTTGCATCCAGACGATTTTATTCAAGTTAGAAAACGCCTCTCGTGTGGAAGAGGTTGATGATAATATCTAACCCCTCCGATTGGAGAAGTGTCAGTAAAGCTGAAGAAAATCCTCATGTAGCAGCATCGGATTGAGGGATAACAATGATGATGATGATGATGGAAACTGATACCTTGAGCTGTATAAGCAATGATTAATAAATGTGGGTAATTTGTGTCGCTGTAAGAAGGAACGGATATGATAAATGAGAGTTTACTAGCGAAGTATTGGTAAAATTGATGTTGCTGTGTCGCTGGAGTTAAGGTGAAAATGTGACGATGTTTTGTGTGGTGTGTGAGAGAACAAACGTTGTACTGTTTGTACTGCTTCTTAAAAGCTTCATTACGAAAGGTCTGGGAACTGAATAAGTATCATGTGACGGTAGAAGACATAAAAAATAAAAGCATCATCATTATCTACAAGCGGGAAAGTAGCAGCAATTACATAAGATATTGCTGAATTTTCTGTAACATGAATAAGAGGAAACCATTGAACCCAGTTTTACTATTTTGCCGTCGTGAACGTGCTTAGTTGCCGAGATAGGACTAAGGTATTTACCCACTTACTGTTATTACTAGCGGTGTCCTCTATATATATCGCAGTCTCTCCTATTCATTGACAAATTTGTTCCATGTGTTAACAGTCGCAGTGAAGAAGAAATGCTTTGCTTTATTTGACTGTTAACAATTTCCAGTAATGTAACTTACTATAATTCAAGGGGTGTGTTGTGATGTGCTTACGAACATTGAAAATTTGATACGTTGAACAGACTTAGCGCTTGTATACTTTTCTTATATGGTTTGCTCCTGATTCTTCTTCTTCCTCTTCTTCGTCTTTTTTACTCCGCTCTGCTCTCTGTAATTTCTTTGTATCTTTTTGTAATACTATGACCAAAACTTAGTACTGAAGATGTGGACGTAGAGGAACTGTACAGTGAAGATTCTGATCTCTGGTTTGAACTGGAAAATACGAATGCTTTGTCAGTTAATCTAGCCAAACTGTTAGCTCTTACTGGCTGGTGCTGGTGAGGGACGCCTTACAGTGATGGCGCAGATATATCCGGTTGGTTCTGCTGCCCGGTTAGACGAAGTCCCTCACTTCCTTCCTTATGCTCTAGAAGGACTGTGGGCGGCAGAAGAACGCAACTTCAGCCACAACTTCGCTAGGTTAACATTCAGATGAGCTTGGGATTACAAGAACAACAGCAGCAGCAGCAGCTACTGCCCCTATACACTCGCTGCTTGGTTTTGAGTAGTTTATTATGATTTTTTTTTTTTCATTCTCAAAAGTTAAAAAATTATCTTACTATTTAGGACTTTGTGTCTGTTAATGTTAAAATCCATTTGCTTTGTTTGAGCCAACTGAACAGATCGTCATCAGCTTCCTTTTTTTTTTTGGGGGGGGGGAATACCTGTGTTAGCTCTGTTATCGGATTTTTTTTTATCACCAGCAAATATCGATATATTACAACACAGACCTTCGTTTGTATTGTACTGTATGCTGTAAGTTTTTAGAAACAGAATGGCACCCAAAATTTAACCTTATGGCACTCCACTGTTAACATTCATTCAGTCTGATTCCCATTAATTACAACTCTTTGTTTACGTTCTGTACATGTGTTCTTGATCCACCTTATTACATTGCTACTGAAACCAATGATATGTAAACCTCATAAGCAGTTTTGTGGAGAACCTTATCGAATACCACCCAGATACATTACATGGCCGGATTTTGTCATACCATACCATACATGTCCATAAAATGCTTGAAAAGAAAAAAGTAATGGCGGGGATTAGTAAGACACGAAAGAGGAATGGCAGTGAACGTGTGATTAATGGGGACAAGGGAGGAGAAAGAGGCAGAGGAATGTTTGTAGGGAAATGGGAGAGGGATGGAGGGAAAAGGAAGACAGAGGGGAGGTCAGCAAAGTAGTCGGGAGCACGGACAGAGGTCGACCAGAAGCAGAGTAAAAACTGGCACGGTGGCGGCACTCTGACCACGACCACTCTCACTCTCACTCACTGCCACTCTCTTCCTGCACACACACACACACACACACACACACACACACACACACACACACACACACACACACACACACACACACACACACACACACACACACACACACACACACACACACACGCCCATTTCCTAATCAACATGTGTCCACGTACTCCAAAGATGGGCAAGTTTCACAGGTCGCTGTCCTTCGATGTAGGCCAAACCCTTGCATAGCATTGTGACGGAGATTCCAGACATCCTCCCCCCTACTAGTGTACAGGTGGAGATAAAAGTTTAATTGCTATACCACTGCTTTTGTCTCACTTTCTTCAAGCAGTTTTTGGCTAATGTTTAAAAGATGAGAGAGAGGCTTAATATGTTTCTTTTCAATATAATAAGTCAGGGAGGAGAACGACGGACTTGCCATAAGTGTGATGCAGACACAATGGAACAATAGGTTAAATTTTTGTTGACTCTACCATACGTGTTACCAAACCCCCACCGATTGAGTGTCAGTCAGTGGTACCGTAGACTTAAAACACTTATGGACGGGAAACTTGGAATATAGCGGTACCACTGTTGCTCTTCAGCCTGTGTGTGTGTGTGTGTGTGTGTGTGTGTGTGTGTGTGTGTGTGTGTGTATCAGTGTGGTTGGTCTGTGTTGGCATTTCCCTCGCACACCTGGCCACACCTCACCTCGCCGTGTTGGTATGTTTGTTCTCACACTTGCTGTTTATAGAAGCATACCGGCGCCACCTCTGCGTGGACGAAGTTGGAGATCCACAAACCCTCCATAATGTGAGAAAATAAGGAACATGGTGTTGAATATGGGTTTGAACAGTTAGGTTAGTTACATCGCTTCACGGATAAGTCAGGTCCGTTAGGTGGGGTCTGGTGATCTTATCGCTTTGGATATTCGAGGACGTACCGATAATTCTACAAATCTTCAGAATGTAAACAGATGCCACTCAAACTCATCCTTACTAACCTCATCTAACCCGAGACGATACCTAACCCTATTGAGATCGATATTAACCCTCCTCGTAAGCTATTTCCTCACTTCATGGAATGTCCGCGGAGAAGTGGCGGCGATATTGGTCTGTAACTGTTTACCTCACATTCAGGTTTTCATGCATGAAATATAGAGTATAAAATATTGTGGGGGTAGTTCTACTGGGTTTATTTTTTGACCCCGCACTTTGTAGAATATGTCCTTTTTACAGTACCCGCTTTTATCTGTTTTATTCTTATCAACGTCAATTTTTCGCAGTCCGAAGCACCCACCATAAAAGGAAAAAAAAAAATCGATTAATATTAAGGTAACAGCTGGGAACCTCGTATTTTCTTTATACCTAACACAGCTGTATTAAGGAATACTGTATTTTTCTTAATAATCCATGAAAATAAAACAAAGTATTCAGGAAGATGTATTAATGAACTTAATCTCTAAGAGGTTTGGACATTTCAGGATTATTTCCTGTCCACGTACAACTGCTCTTTTGTTACCGGTGACGTAGGAGAAGCAGCCTACAGGAGGCAGGGCACGGTGGAGATGTTCCAGTTATTTACTGCAAATGTCATGGTGTGTTTCAGCCTATCTTGTACTATTTCTGAAGTGAGCCAGCAGTGTTGCCTCTGTAGGTATCAGGTTACAGGTAATTAACTTGTGTGTAGGTACTCATTTCCAGTAGTCCATAGAGCCCTGAATAGTAGAATGAAAAGGTGTTGAACCCTATCACAGTACTGAGCTGCAAAGTACAGATGTGCTTCATGTACAGTCAGTAACAAGTTCTACTATTCCACTGCGTCTGCTTAACATTTAGGGCATATCCGTTACTTACCTTCTTTATGCATCCTATCAGAAAGAGTCATCTACGGGCAGACAAACATATCAGGCCTCTCTCAGCTTAGGAATACTGGTTCGCAGAGGACAGTAAGAATCAGAAAATGTGAAATATTAGGGAAAGGTTAAATATATATATATATATATATATATATATATATATATATATATATATATATATATATATATATATATATATATATATATATATATATATATATATATATATATATATATATATATATATATATATATATATATATATATATATATATATATATATATATATATATATATATATATATATATATATATATATATTATATATATATATATATATATATAAAATATATATTATATATATATATATATATATATATATATATATATATATATATATATATATATATATATATATATATATATATATATATATATATATATATATATATATATAATAAAGTTCCCATTATCGTACACAGCCTTCTCGTCCCGCCAAGAAATATTATACTAATGAAAATGTTTAGGCCAACCAATGATCTTGACCCGTGACGTTGACCTTTGATCAATCTGGACCAAAAACGAATAATGCACAGACATAAATACATCATCATCATCATCAGCCGTTTGAGTATCCACTGCAGGACCGGCCTATCCCGACCGAAGTCGGGACGATACAGCCAATGTATCTCTACCAAGTGGCTTAGGCTGTCTGGTAGAGATTGTATGTAGGGTGAGAAGTGCTTGTGAGTGTATTGTAGTGTTGTAGTGGCTTTGGATGTGTGTGTAGTCTGTGAACCAAGTGTAATCGGCCCGCGCAAGCCGACTGGGTGCAAGCATACTTTCTAGTATGCGACACTGGTTCAACCACAGCGCCCCTTATGTCCGCCATGCAGTACGTGGCCGGATGAACACTCCCAAAGTTTATTACCCTGGCGGGGCGCGAACCCTGGTTCAGCTGTGTACGAAAACGCACACTCTACCACTGTACCACGTACTGTACATACATACATATACATATCTATATCTATATCTATCTGTCCATCCATGTATCTATCTATCTATCTATCTATCTGTCCATCTATCTATCTGTGTGTGTGTGTTTACGTACTTCCATAAAACCGACTTGAGCACAATAATAAACCCACTTGATCACAATAACTCTGCCTTCTGTCGCCAAAATGTGCCCGATCCGGAAGAAAGGTGACAGAAAAAAAAAAAAAAAAAAAAAGCATATACCTCGGTACTTGATCATTATTGTGATTAAATTTCATCTTCGTGGCTCAAAGGAATCCTGACATCTAACGGGTACAATAATTATAGCAAAAAAAAAAGATGAGGTAAATTCAACTTTTTTTTTTTTTTTTTTTTTTCAGAGGCGGCGTCAAATATTATTAAGTAGACCGAAGCGAGACAGAACAGGTAGTGCTGAGGCCAGACGCTGCTCGTGCCCATGTACAGACAATTCCACAACCGCTGACCAAGGAAGCTAACGTTTAATTGGAAGGTCACTTAACACCTGGCCCATTAGCTGCCCGGTATGGAGTCCAGTCGTTGCTGAGACGAAGTTGTACCTGCTTCTTTTGCTGTGATAAAGCATTTCATTTACTTATTTATTTATCTTTATTTTTATTTCTTTTTTTCTTTATTATTTTTTGCAACCTACAGACGACTTTGTTGATCGCGCGGTAAGTTGGTCACAATGGAGTGGTTCGATACAGCGTTTATTACCCGCCACGGTACATGGGGCCTTCCATTTTTATGAAATTGTTTGAAGGCAGCAAGAATGAACACAAGTAAGTGCTCATCATGCTGGAAAGTGGTCATTTCTTGCCACCTGACGCTTTTATTCAGCCGAGCATTGACTTTGAACGGGGGGGGGGGGGTTGATACAGCCTTTTTAACATCCACTGGGCCAACGCCGAAATCAAATCGTCTGGTTGGAGCACAAATACCCTGATAAAAAAAGATATCGTTATACCGAAGGGGTTAAGGAGGAAGGAAAGTGGGAGAAGAAGGAACAGTAAGAGGAGGGAAGTAAGGAGAGAAAAATATGGAGCAATGTAAGGAAGGGAAAGTTCGGAGACAAGTAGGAGGAGGAATATATAGAGGAATGTATAGCGGTGGGGGGAATAAGGAAGAAAGTAGGGAGAGGATAATGTGGAGGAAAGTAAAGAGAAGAAAATGAGAGGAGAGTGAGAAGGGAAAAACAATATGAATAAAGGAAACGGTGTAAACCAGAGAGCGCGCGCGCGCAGCTAGAAGTAAGAGAGGAGAGAAATGAGAAACAAATTGGAGAGAATGGATGTAAGAAATAAGAGTACTGCATTTGAGGATTGTAGGTAAAGACGTGAGGTGCATGGAGAGGTGGACGGAAGGGAGGTAGGCTAAGGGTGGAGAGATGGCCGGAAGAGAAGTAAGGATGGAGAGGGAGGAGTGAATGGCAGAGACAGTTCTACACAGTAATAATAATAATAATAATTATTATTATTATTATTATTAATATTAATATTATTATTATTATTATTAATTGCAATCCTGCAGGAATGATGGCAGCGGTATCACTGTCGTCAACTGGCCGTGTACCGTTGTGTGAGGTTCAGCCTGGCTGTGTCTGTCTGCCTGTGTGTCAGCGCCTTAACTTATCCCAGGCTATTTGATGGATCTCAGTTATACTTCTCAGGCGAGGTAGTCTGGTTACCCCGAAGTCTTCCACTATAAATAATTTTCCGTCCGTGATTTTAGGGGGGAGGGTCAGCCCTCTTCACCAAATAAAAAATTCTCAGGAATAGTGAAGGGAGTGTAGATATGGTTTTGATATTTTATTACCTGTTGTATAGCACATTGGACTCTCATTCGTAATTAGATATTTGGGGAACGTGACCCACCCCCCCAGTGATTCTTGGGGGTCAGCTCTTTCAGAAATAAAAACCGTCGGAAATAGAGGAAGGTGAGCATATGGATTTCCACGAACCTTCCAGGTCAGTTCGTTTGGTTCCTTGATAATGTCTTGCATTATATAACATTTTCCACCAGTCATGGGGCTCAGTCTCCCTCCAAACTTATAAAGGATACAAAACAGGGGACGGAAGACACCTACTGCTTTGATGTCTTCAGACGTGTTGTAGAATAAACCCAAAGATAAAGCGATGTAGCAGCCACGAAAACTCACAAGTACAACTCATATAAGTAATAATGAAACATAATAATAATAATAATAATAATAATAATAATGATAATAATAATAATAATAATAATAATAATACCTCTGTCTCTTGTCTGTATATATATATATATATATATATATATATATATATTATTATTGGATCCCAGAGCTGCTGGGCGCGGCACTGTTCCAGGAGGGTCCTAAGCATACCGCCCTCCACCTATTGGCTCATAGTCGCGAAGCTCATAGGTCCCTACCTGGGGGACCCCTACTTTATTAAGATCTGAAAAGTCCCAGTTCTGTCCAGTACTGTGGACACTGGGCTCCAATGGGTTAATACATATATATATATATATATATATATAAATATAAATATATATATATATATATATATATATATATATATATTGCCATGTTCAAGTATGAAGTGTCCCTCAGGAATTTGCTACCTAAGTGTTAGCCTTGATAATGCAATTGAGAAAGTTATTTCGATGCTACGTGATGCTATGTGTACTCCCCCTACACCTTGTGCTGAGATATATACAGTAGATTGATACATGAGAGAGAGAGAGAGAGAGAGAGAGAGAGAGAGAGAGAGAGAGAGAGAGAGAGAGAGAGAGAGAGAGATGGGGTAGATAACATACAATAGCAGCATGTAGCGTACCAGTATTTACATGTAGCCTAACTCTTCCCTGGTATATCACTTGGTATCGAATTTCTACCTCAGGGCAAAATCAAGTACAGTAAGTAATGTATAGATGTAATGTAACACTGTAATACTGAGGAAGAGATGGTAACGTTACAGTATCGATTGGTAGCGGCAACAGTAGTAGTAGTTTCAACCCTACACTCATCTGAATTTGAACCTAATGAACAGCAGACTAGTTGCCCTTCTTCCACCATCATCCATTCAGGGGATAGGGAAGATGGTGGATGTTTGTTGCCGGGCAGAGGAACCACCCATATATGTAAGTGCCACCAATGGAAGGCGTCCCTGTTAAGTATCACAATATCGAGTAATATATAGTAACGTAAGGCATCATGGAAAACGTTATACCGGGTAGCTATGTCACATTGAATAGAGCGTAATGCTGTTACGTGTGAGGGTTGAAACAGTCTCCAGTCTACCCATCAGGACGTGGGAACTCTTAAATACTGCATCATTCCTGCCGCCACTGGATTTTAATCGTCTTGGGAGTGTCATGGCCTCGGGTTGTCCTAGCAGTAAGGCACAAGGCTGGCTAGAGAACAGTGACGAATGGGAAAGAGGCGTCACTGTGTTAAAATAAATGAACAGATACATAAACAAGTAAAGAAGTAGATAAATAAATTAAGCAACGTTGGGTCTGGTTAGTACTTGGATGGGTGACCGCCTGGGAACACCAGATGCTGTTGGCATCCCTACGTGTCAAGTGGGGTTGGTGGAGGATTAGTGCCCCTCCCTGTAAAACAATTAACTCTAAGCCATTGGCCACCCCGTCTGGGATACATGGCGTCTGGCAATGAATGAATGAAATGTTTCTACAGTGCGTATACTCTTACATGACAGAGATCCCTAACCAAGTGTAATCAGAGTGGAAGTAAATTTATCCAGTAACCAAGTGCACTCATTCCTGCCTCATAACTAAGCCCCAGCGAATTTTAAAAATGATAGCTTTGTAATCAAGACAGGGGAGTGGTCTGGTTCCGTCATGTGAAAATAAACCGGCTGTAATAAACCTCTAACTGCACACAGATCTTATCTGTTTTACCCTTGTTACTGCCAGACGATTTTACTGACCTTAGTAGTGGCTTTTCCTCGTCTATCCCAACTAACACATACAGTACAACTAATTTAGACAGGTATATATGAAGTTAAAAAAAAATCTCCCATTCTAGATGTAGGGGTCTGAGGCTAGGCTACCGTAGTCCAGTACATTAAAGCGTAGTTGACTATAAAAAAAAATAGCTAATTCACTTTGTTAGTATTATATGGTCGAAAAACCGGCAGTCACCTCGGGGTGGGACCTGTGCAGGCTGTATCCATGATGAGCGTTCCAACCACTTAACCACAAGGCACTTCTAAAGGTGGCGTTACACTTGACCAAAAGTGACTAACATGCGAGCCAGTTTTGCGAGCCAAAACGGCTAGCAGAGTCGAGTGTCCGTCACACTCGTGTGTTTTTGCGAGCTGAAACGGCTAACACTGTCGTCTGCCTTGGCGCCTCTTGGTCATTTGTAAACAAATCACCACGGAGTACCCACTCCCTTTCCTCAGTTTCTACAACCTCATAACGTACTTTAGCAACTCCAGAGTCACAAAGCAGTCTTCTAGAGTTTTCCTTGCTGCAGGATCCATATCGAAATCTTATTTCTACTTGTTGTTTGGAGACAAAACAGACAGCCTCCGCTGGCTGGTCACCCGAGTGTTCGAATATTTATTTCATGTTACAAGAAAAAAATAAAAGTGAATAAAAACCACAAAAATTAAATTATATTTACTTAACAATTTTAGTTAAAGTTTCCTTCTGTGAATAACAGAATATTTCCTCACCAATTACAAAATAATATAGGCTCATTTGAGTTCTAATCCCACCAACAAGCTGTGCGCGAGAATTGTTATCCATTTCGCCTCTCAAGCGAAATCTCTCTCACCGTTAGTCAGTTTGGCTAGCGGGTCGCAAAACTGGCCATCATGTTAGCCACTTTTGTTCCAGTGCGACGGCAGCTTAAGGTAAAGGAACACAAGAACTTTGGATTCAGAAACTCTCCACCATTATTTCCCACAGAATACAAGGCATGCAGTGAAATCCTTCTTTGCCTCCTAGATAGTTACATGAGACAGCAGCGACGCCACTTCAGATCTATTATGGATTAACAAAGGATACACACAGGAAGAGCACTTACCTAGAAAACTGGATTGACTCCTGTATGGAAAAGGAGTAACAAAAGAAGTCAGAAGGCACAGCGACGCTGAGTCTGCCGCGTCAAAATTTGATCTTGATTTGTGACCTTGACCTCCGGTGGATCCACACCAAAATCAAATAATTTCTTTCCAGACACACAAAATGCATGTCCTCATTTTTATTCAAATTGAATGAGTCATTCATGTGATATTTTGTAAACATGCATACATAATACTTACACAGAAACGGACTCAGTTGTAATAACTTCGCCTTTTGCGTCGCTTAATAAACACCCGACACAAAAAACATTTGTGGGGGGTTCATGCACAACTCCCCCAAGCTTAGAGTTTCTTTTGCGTCAGTTCACATATGCAGGGAAGGAGGGGCACCTGAGCATAGTGTTTAACCTCGCTAAACTTATCGAAATGTAACCTAACCTAAACACTGGAGAAAAAAAATGGAAAAGAGAAAGGAGGATTTGGGGATCATGGCTGGCATCTCCCATATGACAGTGTGTTTAAATTAGGTAGTTAGATTAGGTAAAGCCTCGTACTCAGCTGTGCCTCCCTCACCCGTGCAGACTGACGCAGTGGCAGATAAGGGCACTGGTAAGTCCTGGCACCGTGACACTGCCACGTACAGTGCATAATGAAGTGAAACATGATGCATAGTTGGGAGCAGCATGGAAGGCCCCCTTAAAATGTAAAATACCTTTCCCAGGCTGAGTACAGTCGTCAAATAACGGCAAAAAAGAGCTTAACGCACGTCACCGGATCCAGGGGGGGAGGGGTTACAAATACTCTGATACGAGCTGTTCCCTGTCGTGGGTAAGATTGTTTTGGCAGAAAGGACGAGGTAAGCAGAGTGTGGAAGCTTTATGATTCGTATTCTTCCTACGCAAAGAAATTTTATTTATGAAAGACAGATGGAATTAGCTGGTCTGTGCATTCGGGTCTTGGACAGGACTGGACTGCTCTAAGGTGACCGAGTGGTAGTAGTGGTGGAGGTCGTGATGGTAATGATGAAGATTATTATTACTATTATTATTATTATTATTAGTGCTTGCCTGCAAAAATTTGCGGGACTAACTAATAGTCTTTCCTTCACAAAATGGTTGCAAATACCATTATCTTTGTTCACATACCGTCATTGACCCCACAATTACTAATTCTGACAAAAAAGTCGAAAATAATATTTTTGCATTTATGCACGTGTCGCGATTTGCGACAATTTCGCGCCGTCACATCCCATGCGATCGTCATTTTTTTTATCCGACAATCCCAGGACTTACCTCGACCGAATGCAAAATGAATTAGGTCAAGATCTGTTACCATTCTTATGAATGAAACGAACAAATGCACACATACAGAGCTTGGCTTTATTATTTAGATTCTCAATGTTGTCATTTGTTATTATTATTATTATTATTATTATTATACTATTATTATTCATTCATTCATTGCCAGACGCCCTGTATCCCAAACGGGGTGGCCAAGGCTTAGAGTTAATTGTTTTAGAGTAAATTGTTATTATTATTATTATTATTTATTCGGTTTTGCCATACACAGTAAATGGTGAAGCTTATTGGTTTGGTATTATTATTTTTCTTTTCCCTTTTTTTTTTTTTCTAATAACTTTATGACATACAGGAAGGTACCCTAGGGTAACCCAAGTATTTGTGCCAAACATGAATGACCTTGACCTATTTTTGAAGGTCATATACTCATTTCTGGTGCAAAAATTGCATATTTGCATTTGAAACATCTCAGAAACTAATTGAGATACAGCTATTTGGTTGAAAATCCTATGATAGAAAAGTTTGCTGAGAATTTTGGCTGAATATTTTGCCATTTAGCCTAGTGGAAAGTATCAGATTCAAATATGCTCAGTATTTTCCTTGTAACACGTTATTGAGATACCCACAAAACTGTAAAGCTGTAACTGTACATAAATATAGCTGTGGTCCTTCTTATTATCTGAAAGGAGTATGGTTACAGTTAAGCATACAGTTAGCCAGTTAAAATTGTGCAAGTAGCTATGCTGTGTTCATATGACGTTTTTTAGGCAGAGAACACAAAAGCAGCATTTGCATAACTACAGTCAGTACCACACATAGTTATGGCGAAGCTTCCTTACTGTAGCAACACAGTAAGTAAATAGGTGACTAGTTATTATTATTATTATTATTATTTATTATTATTATTATTTGTTATTGCTATTATTGCTATTATTATTATTGGTGTGTGTGTGTGTGTGTGTGTGTGTGTGTGTGTGTGTGTGTGTGTGTGTGTGTGTGTGTGTGTGTGTGTGTGTCTGTGTCTGTGTGTGTGTGTGTGTGTGTGTGTGTGTGTGTGAAGTGATACAAGGTAAGCATGGTGCCAGTGGTGCGTGACGTGATGGTGTTGTGTCGTGCGTGGCCACTATCACCGCAGCACAGTCATAAACCCCACACCCGCCTGAGCTTCGCGGCACAGTGAGGGACTGACGTGGGAATGGAACTGATGGTAACTTGGAGGGTGTTTGGCGGGGACTTGGAAGTAAATTAGTGAGGACTTGGTGGGGTTTAAAAGGGGGAATTGACGGAGACTAAGAAGATCTAGAGATGACGAAAGAAACCAGCAAGAAGACTTGGAGGAGAAAAGGATGAGGAAGAGAGGGAACCTCTCTCTGATACACACACACACACACACACACACACACACACACACACACACACACACACACACACACACACACACACACACACACACACACACACACACACACACACACACACACACACACACACACACACACACACACACATAGGATGAAGGTGAAGTCGGAAGGAGAACAGATGAGCAGATGAAGCGGATGGGAGGCGAGGGGAAGAAGGGAAGGAGGGAGGGAGAGGATGAGAGGGGGGGGAGAAGAGAGGGGAGAAATAATGATCCGATGGGGAATGTGGAGGGAAGGGGAGAAGAGGGGAGTAACGAAGGAGAGAACAGAAAGAGGAAGAAACATGGAGAGAGGGAAGGGAGAAGCTTAAAAAAGTGAAAAAAAAAAAAAAGATACCTATGACGTCCCGATGCTGCAAAGCTTTGTAAAAATCATTTTTTGCATCTTCGCAGCGACGCGTTTACCTTGAACTGAATGAAATGGTGAGGCACCAAAATAGGGAAAAAAGAAGTCATCGTAGTGAAGGAGTGGAAATGAAATGAGGGAGCGAGTGGATTGGTCATAAAGAGGGAGGTGATAAGGGAAAGGAGGGGAGGGAAAGGAAAAGGACGGAGGAGTAGAGGAAGGAAGGGAAATGGATAGGAAGGAAGGACAAAGGGTAGGAGGAGATGGAGGCTGGGCTAGGGAAGGGAAAGGACAGGAAGGAAAAGAAAGAGAAGGGAACGGAAGAGGAGAATTGGAGAAGGGAATAGGGGAAGGAAGGAAAGGGGAAGAAAAGTAGGGGGGGGGAGGGAAAAGGAGAGGAAACGATGGAAAAGTGAGGAGGGGCGAGAAAGAGGAGAAACAGAGAAACAGTATTGTAGGGGAAGGCGAGGGCGGGAAGGGGAGAGGGGGTGAGGGAAGGGAGAGCGAGAGGGGATGGATGAGGGGAGGGGGAAGCAGAGAGACGTAAAGGAGGGGAGAGGAGAGGGGGAATGATAGAGGGGATTAGACAGCGCGGGAATGAGGGGATGGAGGGGTGGGGGACGACACGCGTGGTCAGAAAATGCGGTAGTCTGTCCCTGCCCGTCCTACTGCAGTGAGGTAGTGTGTGTGCTACTTTGTGCTACTGTGCCATACCAAGATGATAAGGTACGGTGACACTGTGCTACAGGAGTGTGATACAGTGTTAAGGGTGTTATCTTACAGGAGTTGTGTATAGCGTGTTAGTACCCAGTATTGTCTTATATGGTGCTGGTGTGCGATACAATAGTATAGTTAGCCTAGTGCGGCATTGTATGATACAACAGTTAGTGTTATTTAAATTGCATGGTGCTGTGTTGTACAAGTCTGTGGTGAAGGGTATTATAGCGGTGCAGTGAGGTACACTAGTGGGCCGTTGTATGGTGCCATAGAGAGATTGTAGGTTGCACTGCGAAGACACTTGTAGGTTATTAGTGCAGTGGGAACATTTGTGAAATAATAGTCCAGCCAGTTAATTGAAGGAAGTCGCTGCAGTCCCTGACACTATAGTACGCTGGCCATATGTACCAGTGTCAGAGGTCTGGCATGTTATTAACCCGTAAATCAGTGAAGTGCAATCAGACAGTGAAGTAATGAGTAACAGGACAGGAGTCAAACGATAACGGTTGGTTTACATGGTTCTGAAATCCAAAGTGACAGTGTGGGACAGTGTTATGCCAAAGTCTGTGTGTGTGTGTGTGTGTGTGTGTGTGTGTGTGTGTGTGTGTGTGCGTGTGTGTGTGTGTGTGTGTGTGTGTGTGTGTGTGTGTGTGTGTGTGTGTGTGTGTGTGTGTGTGTTAGGGTTGTGGTGATGTGTTGAGGTGTGCGTGTGATGATGCGTGGTAGCGGTGCATGGTAATGTTGTGGTCTAGAAGGGTGATGATGTATGGTAGTAGTGTGGTGTGATGGTGGGGTGCGGCACCTGTAGTGTGATGGTGGGATGTGGCAGGGTGGTGTGTAGTGTGATTGTGGGGTGTGGCAGGGTGGTGTGTAGTGTGATGGTGGGGTGTGGCAGGGTGGGGTGTAGTGTGATGGTGGGGTGTGGCAGGGTGGTGTGTAATGTGATGGTGGGGTGTGGCAGGGTGGTGTGTAGTGTGATGGTGGGGTGTGGCAGGGTGGTGTGTAATGTGATGGTGGGGTGTGGCACCTGTAGTGTGATGGTGGGATGTGGCAGGGTGGGGTGTAGTGTGATGGTGGGGTGTGGCAGGGTGGTGTGTAATGTGATGGTGGGGTGTGGCACCTGTAGTGTGATGGTGGGATGTGGCAGGGTGGTGTGTAGTGTGATGGTGGGGTGTGGCAGGGTGGTGTGTAGTGTGATGGTGGGGTGTGGCAGGGTGGTGTGTAATGTGATGGTGGGGTGTGGCACCTGTAGTGTGATGGTGGGGTGTGGCACCTGTAGTGTGATGGTGGGGTGTGGCACCTGTAGTGTGATGGTGGGATGTGGCAGGGTGGGGTGTAGTGTGATGGTGGGGTGTGGCAGGGTGGTGTGTAGTGTGATGGTGGGGTGTGGCAGGGTGGGGTGTAGTGTGATGGTGGGGTGTGGCAGGGTGGTGTGTATTGTGATGGTGGGGTGTGGCAGGGTGGTGTGTAGTGTGATGGTGGGGTGTGGCAGGGTGGTGTGTAGTGTGATGGTGGGGTGTGGCAGGGTGGTGTGTAGTGTGATGGTGGGGTGTGGCAGGGTGGTGTGTAGTGTGATGGTGGGGTGTGGCAGGGTGGTGTGTAATGTGATGGTGGGGTGTGGCACCTGTAGTGTGATGGTGGGGTGTGGCAGGGTGGGGTGTAGTGTGATGGTGGGGTGTGGCAGGGTGGTGTGTAGTGTGATGGTGGGGTGTGGCAGGGTGGTGTGTAGTGTGATGGTGGGGTGTGGCAGGGTGGGGTGTAGTGTGGCAGGGTGTGATATAATGGCAAAGTGTTGTATTGGATACAGGATGCTGGTGAGGTGTTAATTTAGGGTATGATTATGGTTTTATTTTCACCTAACGGAACTGTGTCACTCCCACAACTGCAGGACTGCTGTAGATCATGGTTACATAAAATTCCATGACTCTTACTTACTGTATGTGGCAGTGAGTCTCCTTGTTTAGTACTCAGACGGATCCTCCCATCTACAAGTCATGTGGCTACATTTGGCCATTAGCAGAACTGAAAGGGATTAGGGTCTAGTTAGAAAATAAAATAAGACTCCCTGCTATGGTCGATACGTTGCATAATTTATTTTAAATTCATATTACATCCAGAGCGTAATGTTTTATTTTTTTCATTATGCTAACTCTGGCCATGAGGAGAGAAAGGAGAATGAAAGCCTGACTAGAAGAAATTATATGAGTGAGGGGAAGGGGGAGGGAAGGGAAACGGGGAGACTGAGGATGAGGTTGAGGGTTGGGATGAAGAAGTATATGAGAGGGGTGGGTGGGTTATGAGTTAGAAAGAGAGCAGCCTGATGGCGGAGGACAGGATGACATGGAGGCTATTCGTTGCAGCCACCCCTCCCTGGAATTAAGGCGCTTGGCTATAGACAGATAATTTATTGATGAGCTTCAGCCTTGGGTTATACCAGAATTACTGTGTTGCTATTAGTTCTAACTAAAACATATAATATTCAGGCAATCCGTACCTTGCCAACTACAGTATATCGCTGGTGATATCATCGTGCCCCTTTACTTCCCCGGCATCAGTACGGTATTCATATGATCAGCACTCGCTCTTCCTGTAGCAATATCTCTTTTCATCCGCGGCACTGACTCAAAGGCAAAGATAGCCCGTTTTTTACATACATCTTCCTACTCCATTTTTCACAAATATTTTTCCCTTTACATTTTTCATATATTTCCATATTCCAGTTTTCACTTACCTTTTCCTTCTCCGTTATTCGCCTACATTTTCTTTCTCCGTTATTCACATACATTTCCATACCAATTACTGCAGCTTAAGATTTATTTTTTCGAAGCACAAACCAGCAGGAGCAGGAAATAAGGCCAAGTAAATATGTTCCAATAATGTTGGGATAATTACTATCATACATCGCTTTTTCTACATTATTTCACGGTAAAGTAGACGTGTTGTTTGTGTAATTATGTGAGTATTTTCATTTTGTTTATCATGACCTTAATTCGCTTTATTTAATTAGTAGTGTGGAGATTATTTGTAGTGCGTGTGAATGTGTAGTTATAGTGTGTGTGTGTGTGTGTGTGTGTGTGTGTGTGTGTGTGTGTGTGTGATTATATGGAGTTTGCGTTTCCATCTTTGTGTATCCGTGTGTGTGTGTGTGTGTGTGTGTGTGTGTGTGTGTGTGTGTGTGTGTGTGTGTGTGTGTTAGGATGAGGATTATGACGTTCTCTGTTGTGTACGATATTTACGAGAGAGAGAGAGAGAGAGAGAGAGAGAGAGAGAGAGAGAGACTTAATTATGTTGAGTGGCAATGTGGCTAGCACTAGGACTAACTCTCTCTCTCTCTCTCTCTCTCTCTCTCTCTCTCTCTCTCTCTCTCTCTCTCTCTCCTGACTGCCGTAACTCATACTCATCTAACCCCTTCTGTACGATGACTCGTGTATATTATTATTATTATTATTATTATTATTATTATTATTATTATTATTACTATTATTATTATTTTTATTAAGCTTCGCCATATAAATGGCAAAGCTTAATAATAATTTTCGTTTCACTGTTTTTTTCGTATATATTGGTGATATATACAGGAACGTACCCAAGGGTAACTCAAGTACGTGTGACAAAATTTGACCCTGACCTATTTTTGAAGGCCATATACTCATCTTTGTTGCAAAAACTGCATATTTGAAATTGATACCTCTCCGAAACTATCCTGTGATAGGAAAGTTTGCTTAGAATTTTGGCTGAATATCTTGCCATTTAGCCTGGTGGAAGGTACCGTATGCAAATCTGCTCAGTGTTTTCTTTGTCTCATGTTTTAGAGAAAACTACAAAAGCTGTAAAGCTGTAACTGTACAGAAATATAGCTGTGGTCCTTCTTATTATCTGAAAGGAATGTGGTTACAGTTAAGCATACAGTTAGCCAGTTACTGAAACATGTAAAATGTACCCATGTGTTCTTCCACACCATTGTCTTATTTTGATATTACACAAGAAGCTACCTTAGGTTAATCTAAGTACATGTTCCAAATATGAATGACATTAAAGTACTTTTAAAGGTCACAGACTTGTTTATGATGCCAAAATTTCATACCTTATGCACTATAAATATGGCGAAGCTTCCTTGTTGTAGGTACACAGTAAGTAAAGAGGTAATTAGTTATTATTATTATTATTATTATTATTATTATAATCGCTCCCACCAGACGATTATATTGGCCACAGGGAAAACCTGTCTTAGGATATACGAACTGTTTGCTTTATGTTATACAGTTTGATATTATTATCCTAAGAATCCGTGTCCATCAACTTCGTGTGTAGGCTGGCGTGTTGTCTTGGTATACAGCAGCATGGTGATATATAGCCTACGATTGACCCCTTGTATATAAAAGGTTAATACTTAGAGGTCATCCTGGATCCATGCACCCCTTTTCACCCAGTCCTGTTTTGCCCCATCAAGAGTGTAGGGGGCCTGGGCTAGGCTACTCAGTTCCGACACTTAAGTCAAGAGTACCCCACACTTCTCTAAGCGGTATTGTAAACAATAAACCCAACCATCTCTTAGACATATACCCTTACTGGCCCCATCTGGTTACAGCATCTTAACCTAGCTAGACCATCACAGTGGCATCAATATGGTGATATGGTTACCACCCAACATAGTAAATGGTTTTCTGATTTACAGGAACCCATTTGGTTTGCCACTTAGTGTAGAGTCACCATCCACATCGAGTGAGCGGATGGTGGGTGCTTCCACCTAACAACTTCGAAGTGTAAGAAAGTGCTAGTACTTTACTTCCTTCCGTCCAGTGACATTTTTTCTTGATACGTCCAGACGATTTCTGTTTGGTACACTGTCCCTGTAGTGATGGAGATAATACAGACTGTACTACACCTTCAGTGCCAAGTCTCATCTGAACTAAATAAAATCGTCTGTAAGTGCAAAAAGTGGAAAATAAGTCACTTAACTGAATGGATTATGATCGGTTGTTGGGCGATAGGTTAGGTGTGTTGTAACGTTAACATTGTTTGGTATTATAAATGAGGTTGATTAGTGGTTGCTGGGGGCGCTCACCATCCACTCACTTAGTATAGTGCTGCTCTCGGGTGCCTGCCTTTTCGTCTCTTCCTTCCTTCTTTCCATCCTTCCTCTTCTGTCATTGCTTCCTTCATTCATTCCTCTTTCTTCTCTCTACGGATGACTCTACACTGACAAGCCAAATGGTTTCCTGTGCACTAGGAAACCATTTACTACGCTGGGTGGTAACCATATAACTAAATTATGGCGCCTGGTGGTTTAGTGGGTAATTAAGGCACTCCAATCGGACTGAGCCTGTGTAGGTTTATATCCAAGGGGCGGTTGGGGTTTATTGCTCACGTAATGCCACTGAGGGATGAGTGAGGTTGGTCACTGTCATCTTAAATGACAGGACCAAATTGCCTAACCCCGGGCTCCTACGCACCTCATGGGGCAACTCTGGATTAGAATGAATTAATGTTGGCGGGTTTACGTGTGTTGTAATTAAGCATACTAAATGATTCCTTCAATACGAGAGGTCTTCCCTATGCTAAGAATGGCAACAGTTTGTCACAGTGTCTGGCTGTGGGTTTATTCGACCGCTGTGCACGGCCACAGTGTTCAAGGTATACAGTGTTAAATACTTGTATGGGTATAGACCCGGGCCAAAGAAAGATCACGGACACCATGTGGACAGCCGCAGGGTTCAAGAGAAGGGAAACAGCTCACGACCCAGATCCTCCTCCATATCCTTGATAAAACTAGAAGACATTCAGAGAGCGCATACCTCCGCCAATGCCATTGCCATTAAAATGTATCCGAATCAGGATCCGAATCTGCCCCCAAATTTATTCAATTCTTTCTTGGTCCATGACTCACCTTTCCACAAAATTTCATTGAAATTCATTGAGAACTTTTGGAGATATTGTGCGAGATATTCCGGAGCCGGAGCCGGAGCCGGAGCCGTCCAAAAATTTAACGATTTCTTTCTTGGTCCATGGCCAACCCTTCCACAAAATTTCATCAAAATCCGTTCATAACTTTTTGTGTAATCCTGCAAACAAATACACAGACAAACTAACGCGGGGTAAAACATGACCTCCTTGGCTGAGGTAATAAAATCTCCGTGACCGTCGACGAAGGTGAAAGTAATTGTCCAGTGGCTCCTAAACTACACTTCGGGTTCGGGGAGAAAATACACCCCCGGAGTCACAATCCCAACCTGACACACACACACACACACACACACACACACACACACACACACACACACACACACACACACACACACACACACACACACACACACACACACGCGCGCGCGCTGTTTTCGTTTCAATGGGTACACTGTACTTACAGGGTCAGGTACGTTGTAGACACCACAGAAACAGTACTTGGGAGCTTGGGTGGAGGACGCAGTTCCCCAATATCGTTCTTGTAAAATATAATCCTCTGTTTTCAAACAAAAGGAATAACACTATATAGGCTACCAGTACGTACGAGTATGTGTGCAGATACAAGCCCAGGTACCTTATGGGCACCCCAATTCCTCAGGAAAATATCCAGTTTTCCAAGAAGAGGGGGTGTATTATAGTCCGTTTATTTTCATCTGACAGAACTGGGCCACACTCACAACTTGAATATTTAGTCATGATTGCATGATATTCGATGAGACTTAGTCATGAAGTACGAATGAATCTCCTTGGTTACTAGTGAAATTTATAATCCAGGCTGACTACGCCTGGCCATCAGTTGAGCCAGAGATTCCCAACCGTTACACCTCGGAGGAACCCCTGAAACAGTTTTTCATATCCCAGGGAACCCCTACCTACAGTGTGTGTGTGTGTGTGTGTGTGTGTGTGTGTGTGTGTGTGTGTGTGTATACAGGTATATATGAGCTTGATACTTTTATTAAAACTGTATCTGTTTTATTTCTTTATTGTTATACCGGTATATTTATTTGATGATTTCTTGCGGAACCCCTGATGATGGTCTATTGAACCCTAAGGTCCCGCGGAACCCTGGTTGGGAATCACTTGAGCAGAAGGAGGTTACAGATCAATGTCAGATGAAAAAGAAAAAAAAAATAGTGAGTGTCATTTATTACAATATGCAGCGGGTGTTGACATGGTGGACTGAGTGGGTAGACATGTACTGGACAGATGATGGGTGATGCACCGCACACCCCTAACAAAACTGACCTAGTTGTATTTTAAGGTATATTAGCTTAACATTTCACTTGGGTACTCCGTGGAACGGCGAGTAGCACTGCTGGTGGAATATAAACTAAGCCTTGATGGTGGATGTGTTGCGGCTGAGTGTGGATGCTGTGACGGTGGTGCGGGAGGGGTAAAGCTATGTGTGGAACAGCCTGTCCTATGGCAACCCCTAATTGCTTACTCCAACTCTCTCTCTCTCTCTCTCTCTCTCTCTCTCTCTCTCATATATATATATATATATATATATATATATATATATATATATATATATATATGTATATCCAACTACTAGTATGTCTATATCTGTATCTGTATTTACCTCTTATATATGTATATATGTAAGTATGTATGTATGTGTATGTATGTAAGTCTATGTGTCTGTTTATGTTTTATCTGTGTCGTGCTATGTATCTATATATATTTATCCATCAACCGCCTTTCTATCTTTCTATCCACCTTCACATTTTCCCTCTGCATGACTGAATTCTGCCCTTACATATGCACCGCCTTCCTCCTCCGTTACTCTTACTAACCCCATCTCCCCGGGCCTGCCAGGATGCGGTGTGACGTGCGTGTGTGCTCATCCTACCTGACTGGAGCCCTTACTGCATCGACACTCACAGTCTTCCTGTAAGTGCTTCCATATGACACACACACACACACACACACACACACACACACACACACACACACACACACACACACACACACACACACACACACACTGCGGTGTGTGCATCAAGTTGTTTGAGTGGATTCATTCTCTAAACGGGTAGTACTAGTAGGCTACTTACAGTTTGTCTTCTGTGATACCAATTGTCAGTTTTATGTAAGAATGTAAAAAATGTTTAAATTTTACAGAGCCGCATAATGACAGTTTATTAAACAATACAGATTTTGTATTAATTACACAAGCCACAGTGCGCTGACTTGTAAATTGAAACCAAGTCCCCAATTGAGTGTGGCATTGTAACTCATCAGCTGTAGTTTGTGTTGACTTAGGTGGACTGTAGATACAGTAAACGTATGCACTTCATCAGTTTTCGTCAGATATCGTGTGGACGACTTGCCCCTTTCTTCCACAGAATTTGCTGTGTTCTTAATTTGACGGGGCCAGGCTCTAAGTTTTCTTCAGACCTGAGATATGGACATACTCTCAATAAACAACTCTTCGCACCGTTGGTTCCTTTGTTGCGTTATTGAAACATTAGACACGCCTGCTGCGTGTCATCGTGACAGCCATGTTTGACACATTATTTGATTTCCGGCCGTTAGGAGGCAGTAGGAAATTAGCATACTAATTGCTTCTTTAGGAAAACTGATCATTTCTCTCGCAAAAAAAAAAAAAAAAAAAAAAACAGATCAATGGTAAATGGCAGTTGTTTCTTAATCGTAAGTGTAATAACTCACTTCATATATATATATATATATATATATATATATATATATATATATATATATATATATATATATATATATATATATATATATATATATATATATATATATATATATATATATATATATATATATATATATATATATATATATATATATATATATTTCGGTGTCACTACGTGCAGGAAAGCCTCTCCAGCACCAGAATGATATGGTAAACCGTTATAGTTGCGTTCAAAACTGAAGCCGTTGTATTGTACAATAATTATTAAGCTCGTCTTTTAGATTACTCATGTTGAATAACTTGCTGATTCTCTGTTTATCTAAAGCCACTCTACATTTACACTCGACAGTCATTTCCACTGTGTACATGAAACTCAATCGCGAAAGAGAAGCCAAGTTCCCTCTCCCCCCTTTTTTTATTGTTACGATAATTTCTCCAGCTCGTGTCCAACACAAAACATTTCCACCCTCTTTGTGGCTGTTAACTGCAATATAATGTGGGATCGAGACACCCAAAGTCAGTATGATCATACGAGTTTCATATTGCTTGTGTTAAATCAAAGGCTTACTCTTTCCTGTGCAATTTGAATTTCAAGCATGCTGGCGTTTGTGCTTCTTTTATCTCCCATTTAAGCCTTGCATCGCGGTGACGTCATGTACATTTTATGTTTGCTTCCTCCAGTGTTTTATTTTACTCTGATAATCTTGTGTAAGGGATAGGACCAGTTTCCATTCCCCTACTAAGTCAGGTCTCCCACAAAGCTAAGTAAAGCAGTTTGGTGCCAGGAAAAATTTGAAGACAGGGCAGCAGAGGGTATTGGATGAAGCACGACACGACAGGCAGAGAAGGGCAGGGCGGGGCGGGGCAAAGCAGAGCAGGACAAAATGTTGTAGGGCAGCGCAAAACAGAGTATTGTAGGGCAGCGCAAAACAGAGTATTGTAGGGCAGGGTAAGAAAGAGTGTGGTAGGCCAGGGCAGGACAGAGTATGGTAGGGTAGGGCAGGACAGAGTATGGTAGGGTAGGGCAGGACAGAGTATGGTAGGGTAGGGCAGGACAGAGTATGGTAGGGTAGGGCAGGACAGAGTGTGATAGGGAAGGGCAGGACAGAGTGGGGTAGGGCAGGGCAGGACAGGGTAGGGTAGGGCAGGGCAGGACAGGGTTAGATGGAGCACGACACGACAGGCAGTGAAAGGCAGGGCAGGGTAAGGCCAAGCAATAAAGGGCGGGGCGGCACGACGGGCAGGGCAGGGTAAAGCAAAGCAAGGTAAGGCAGAGCGCGACACATCAGGGAGGGAAGGGCAGGGCAGGGCAGGGCAGGGTAAGCCAGAGTAAGGTAGGGCGGGACACGACACGACAGGCAAGGCAGGGCAGGACGGAGTGGGCTGTGCGTGGTGTGCAGTGCGTCAGGTGTTTGTTATGCCACTCCTTCCTCACTATCTAAATGAAATATGTTAAGCCTCACGCTTTACGCATTAGGCATGTCTTAACCTCAGGGCCTAAGGCATAGTGCAGTAACTGCAGCAGCAGCAGCAGCAGCAGTGGTTGTATTAGTGTTGTTGTAAATGTTATTATAATGTGGTAGTAATATGATGGTATTAACAGTATGATGGCGTTTAGTGGTGTATTAGCAACAGCTGTTGTAGAATTGGTAATAGTAGTAGCTGTAATAGTAGTAGTAATAGTAGTAGTAGTAGTAGTAGTAGTGGTAGCAGTAGTTTTTGTTTTTGTTGTTGTTGTTGTTGCTGCTGCTGCTGTTGCTGCTGTTGTAGTACTTGTATTGGTAGCAGTAGAAGTGGTGGTGGTGGTGGTGGTGGTAGTTGTTGTTAGATCGGTTGAGGCAGAACTTGACATTAAGTATAAATAATAATGGTCAACAGGCGTGCATAGGTAATGGGATGGGCAGCAGCAGTAGCAGCGCCAGTAGCAGTGTAGGTAGCACTACTAATATCAACAACTTGTTCTGAACTATTCATGTAGTGTACTTGTAGTTTTTGTTATATGTATTGGTGATAATGATGAAGTTGCTGGCAAAGTAGGATTGATGCCGTGTGTTGTGTATAATGATTTAAAATTTTGAATATTTAATACCTGAATCATATTACCATGAGAATTTCAACGTTCAAAAGAGTTCCGTATTTATTTTTAGGGTTATGGCAAGAGATACTTTTGTGTCCTTTCATTAACAAAATAGGCTTCATCTCCCTGTCTCGCATCTTCCCTTAGGCTGTGGGCGGTACCAGTGTTATACTTTGTACTGTGACTCCATCACCATCACCAGACCCTTCCTTCCTTGACAACCCGATGACGTCTTTTTCGTTACATTCGCGCTGTCTCCTGGCGATTTTATATAGCTTACGAGAGACTTTTCCAGCAGGAGAGTTTACAGTATACAACCTTCATTAACTCCACTACTAGGGCACCCTCCCAAAATTACAGAAATTCCCTGAGTATGACGAATATAAAAGTGGATGAATAAATAAACAGATAAATAAACAACTAACGGGTTCTCCTCTCCCCAGACTCCGCGTTGTGCCAGTGACCTACGTTGTGCTTCCCTGCGACCCCACCATCACTGCCAGACCTGTCCTTTCCGACGAGTACCTGGACTCTCTCGACCTCCACACACTCGACATCCAGACACTCGACGACGCACAGCAGGACACGCTCGACGCCGGCCAGAGGGATGCGTTGGACAGGCAGCGTGAGAGGGATTCGGCGGAGGGCAAGTACGATATCCACTTTCGTACTCGGAGGAAGATTGATGGAACGCCGCCGGAATACGATGATGATCTGAGACATGGATTGGAGCCCCAGGATAACCGGCTGTCATCACTCGACCTGCGGCCTGATCGACATGCCCCGCTGTACCTTCAAGCAAATCGGCAACCCCTGCTCAACCTGCAAGTTAATCGACAATCCCCACTCAACCCACAAGCTGATAAACTCTCCCTATTCGACCTTCAAGCTGAGAAACTAAAGACACTACTGCAGGCCAAGCAAGAAGCACGAGATAAGACACCACAGCAAGACAAGCAAGAAACACAAGATAAGAAACCACAGCAAGACAAGCAAGAAACACAAGCAAGACGTCAGGCACAGGCACAGACACACCCGGCCTCTCCTAAGACACTGCTAGGGAAACACTCTCGTCAACCACAATTTCAACCACAACTACCACAATTTCAACCACATCCACCACAGTTTCAACTACATCCACCACAGTTTCAACCGCAACAGCCACCGTTTCTACCACAATCATCAGTGTTATCAAGTCTTAATTTATCACAGTCGCAACCACAACTACCGACTCATAAATCACTACAATCACCACCACATTTGCCGAATCCCAAGTTATCACCGTTTCTACCACAACTACCACAACTCCTGCATCACAAACCCCCGCCACAACTGCAGCCTCAACCACCAGAACCACCACCACAATTACCGCATCGCAAGTCCCCACCAGTGCAACCACAAGTACTGAAGCACAAACTACTACCATTATCCAACCACAGTCAACCACAGCTACCACAGTCATCAAACCCCAAACAACCAGAACTATCACAATCAAACACCAAACAACCACAACTACCAATATCATCAAACCCCAAACACCCACAACTACCACAGTCAAACAGCATTCAACCACAACCATCACAATCAAACCCCATTCAACCACAACTACCACACTTTAACTCCAAACAACCACAACTACCAGCATCACCCCTAACAACCCAATCAGCTCGTTACTTCAAAACACAACCACTGCCACCACCAAGACGCCTTAGACTACCACTACCAAACCGCCTTAACCAGCAACCACAACTACCACAACCACTGCCACTACCACTACAACCATTAAAGCGGAGGCCACAACCACAACCACTACCACAACAACTACCACAACCAAAACTACCACAACTACCACAACCACCAGACTCACCACCACAACGACATGTACCACAACCACTCCCCTATCCACAAGAACAGGCTCTACCACAACAGCTCCAACCACCACAGCCATCACAACAGTCACAGTTCCCTCCACCGCCACCACCACAGCTTGTACTTAGAGGTCAGTAAGAAGCCAGAGCCTCTAGAGAAGGAGAGGCTTAGGTTTAATGGAGACGACTGCAGAGAACACACTTACCAAAGAGGGCTCTGCTTATTCAGGCCCTCCCTTACATGCATACGGACGTACATGGATAGATAGATGTGGATGTAGATAAAGATATATTAATTTCTCTCTCTCTCTCTCACACACACACACACACACACACACAGGTATGTCTAACTCCATCAACAACAGGGTATCATGAACGACAAACACAAAGAATGAGAACTGTGTCAAGTTAGAAAACAAGTTAAAAATAAAACTGAAACTATGCCTAAGAAAAGCAACAGTTAATGCATAAAAGTGTCGGCAAGGAATGTGAAACATGAGTATGGAAAATAATACGAAAGGAAAGTTATAAATATTGTTGCAGTAACGGGTTAAAAAGCAAACTTAACAGAATCGCCACCATCGGATTCTTAAAACGTGTTGTAACTTTGAAAATGCGCCTTCAGTTTCCACAGACGCCAGGAGAAACTGTGATGAAGAAGCAAGCACAGAATCCTAAAAACTACAGGGAAAATAAAAAAAGAGGAGAAGAGTTCTAGAATTTGTTATATCTTTAGAAAACGGGGATATATATGAGTCTACAGCCCCACGAACGCTACGAGCCGAAGATAATGGCGAAGAAAAGAAGAGGCAAGTAATGAATATGTGGGGACAGCCGCGAACCTGCGACGTGGAATGCGGCCAAGAAAACAAGCAAAAGCTAGAGCAGTTTTTGGCGCCAAGTGCTCGCGTTGCTGCCCGTATTCTCGCTGGCATGGGAATTCGTAGCACGTCTTTTTTTGCCGATTTATTTCCTACCGTACACTTCATACAGGCTTATATATTACCGATGCAAAGTATTATGGTATTAAAAAGGCGTATTATTTGAGCCAATAATTATCAAGGTGAAATATACAAAGAAAACCGCCACTGAAGAATGCTGCGAAGTCTCCTAAGTAAGCGATAATATAATCCTGAGACTTGGAGCGCGGGTCAAAGAGAAGCAAAGTTAATGGTTGGGGCGTTGATGAATGGTGGAAAGAAAAGCCAAAAATGAGCAGATAATCTCAGCAGCAACACCATAAATTAACAAGACTACTGGATAGAGCCAAAAATTTTAAAATGGATGGAAGTTTTGGGACCATAAATTATCAGAGCGAGTAGCGTGTAGAGTACAGATGATCATACCAGCATGAGTAACCATGAACTTATGATGCATCATGATGACAAAAATGTTATCGTCGAAAATACAACTCCAAATAATGTTAAAACAAAAATGTTATGGTACCATCAATCTGAATAATCCAAGTAAATTAGAAAAGTTATGGACTGTGTTTTTAAACAAAATATATTGTCCCATGTGTACCTGAGGATGATGACAGCTAACGGCTAAGCTCCTGTAATAGCTCATCTCATAATGCCGTGGTATGCATGTCTAGTTATACACATCAGTAGGTTAGGGGACATTAGATAAACATTAGTCATTTATGGGAGACGTATGTAGACAGTAAGCAGTAATAGAAGACGTATTTAGATTAGAGCGTGTTTGAAGTGTCAGTCAAGTAGATATTGGAATGCGATAAGGACCACGTAACCCTGTCTCTCCCATGTCCGTCCAAACCCCGCCTCCAGACACCACAGATGTTAGGTCCATAAAATTAGCATGATGGCAGGAGGAGAGAGAATAAGCATGACATACACCTTTTTCTACGATGTCGTGAGAGTTGAAGGTGCATTCTTGTGATGTCATAAATGTCAGAAGTGCAGTCTTATCTTACACACGATAAAATTAGAATGATGGGAGTAAAGGAGTGTCATGAGTTTTAAAGGTATGATGCTTAAAACATTACCCCATTCCTTACGATGTAAGGTGTATAGTTACCCTAGACATGATAAAATTAGAAAGATGAGGGCAAGATAGTGAAGAAGCAAGGCATAGCTCCTAACAATGTTATGATAATCGTAGGAGCATTGTAACCAGCCTGCTGCCTTAATCGCATGATAAAATCTAGAATTTTTAGAACAGGAGAGTGACGAAGGAAGATATAATTCTTGTTCTTAACATGTCATGAGGGTGGAAGGTGCATATATACCAAGCAGTTGCCTTTATCTTACGATATGTCTTTCTGTCTGTCTACCTCCAGTGTAACCCGCCCTATATATGTGCGTTAGCCTTCTTATATTTTATCTTATGTAACCCCCCCCCCGTATATAACCAACCTTCATATATACATTAAGCTGCCTTCACATATATCCTGCCATGTATATATCTCATCCTCCTATATAACCCTCCTCGAATATAACACATTCAGATATAGTCTAGGCCAAATATATTCAGCCATGCATATAACCCGCCTTCGTATATAACCCTCCCATATATATCTTTCATGTGTATATAACGTGCCCCCATATATAACCAGCCATCATCCACTCTCGTTTATAACTCCCCCATGTGTGAGTCACGCTCGTATGTAACTCTGTTCTGTATATTTATCCTGGGAAGAAGACTGTGTACCACCTCTGCTTTGCTCTGCTCTGGTCTGACTTGCTCTTCTCTGTTGTTCTTTGTTTCTCTGGTCTCCCCTGCTCTGCTCTGCTCTATGCTGTGCTCTTCCCTGTTATGTTTTTCTTTGGTCGTCTCTGTTCTGCTCTTCTGCTCTTCCTTGGTCTTTTTGCTCTGCCATTCCCTTCTCTGGTCTTCTCTGCTCTGTTCTGCTCTTCTCTGCTGTGCTATGCTCTTCTCTGGTCTTCCCTGTCCTGGTCTTGTCTGCTGTGTTCTGCCGCTCATCTCTGCTGTGATGCTCTGTGCTGTGCCGCTGCTTGTCCTGCCTGTGAGCTGTGCAATACCTTGGCACTGTGTCACCCAACCTTCTGCCATATTTTTAAATGTTGGGAAGGTTTAGCTTTAGCCCTTTCTAACACTAGACTGCTGTACACCCTACTGTGCAGTGCAGTCCCAAGAACATGGTTGTTTTCCTGTGAACGGTTTAGGCTAACTCAGACATTAGATGGTTTCCCAGCGACTAGTAAGACAATCTAGCGTTACCCAGAGTAAACGGATAAGTTCTAAATCCAGGTTTATGTATAAATCGTGGTAGTTTCTTGCCCCTCACACCTTGGGAAAATCCTCTGGCGGAAACATTACGGAGAAGTCGTCAGTGAGATCAAAGGGTTACATAGCGAAAGCTTTTTATTTCTTCAGTCGTCCAACTGACACATTCCATTCCAATTATTTCATGCTGAGTTGCTGGTTTCGTAGCTTACCAGTAAGTCTGTCATACTAAGAAAAACAACTGCAATAAAAAGGGAAGAAGTTTTATGTCTTTAACTACCTTTTTCGTTATGTGTGAGAAGTTTGTAATGGTAACTACTTTTTGTAGATATGTGAGAAATTTGTAATGGTTCTTATGTCTATATATGAAGAATTAATACTGTACATCTCTCACCTGCCACACCCACATAGTACACAGAGAGTAAGAGTGTCACTTTTAGTGATATTTCCATCACTAATACAGGTTGAGAAGGAAGCCACTGCAATTCCCTTGCCTCCTTGTGGCCATCTCATTGACAGGGCAGTGAATTGTTTCCTTCACCCTGCAGGTCCCAAGTCCATCACTACTACAGACCCCTCATAAAAGAGGAGGGGGGAGGCGCTTTGGTAACCTAAAAGGAAACTAATATCAAACTGAGATTAATAATGAGATTAATGGAGATTTGTTCTAACTAAAGCACAACGAGACATCCCTCTTAAGCTGAAAATAATCGTTTGGGTTGCCCAGAATAAAAATCATAATGAGATTATTAATACAGAAAGGTACTGACCCCATCACTACCCTAAGAAAAAAATAGGTTGAGGGAAACATGAAAATAGTAGGGAAAGACTCACGGCACTGAAAGGGTTAATACTGAAGTTATGCCCGTCGGTTCACATTTTCCTGCGTCTGGAACTACGAAGGGCAAATGTGCAGCCGCCCGCCACAGACTTGACATCCCAGCCTTTCCCGAGCAATTACCCTGCCGCCCGTGACCACTGCAGAGCTTGGCGGAAATGCACCTTCCTGTGTAGTCCCTTTTTGTATCTTGGCGATTCGTGCTCTCTCTCTCTCTCTCTCTCTCTCTCTCTCTCTCTCTCTCTCTCTTGTATTTTTAGTGTGGGAGTAGGGTCAGTATTAAACTGCTAAACTTAAACTGTGTATAAGATTGTTTCTATATTCATTTTTCACTCATACAGCTAACAGATACTTCACAGTCAGATTAGCGGCAATGAAAGTGGCTAAATACTAACAGTAAAACAATCTGTGGTGATAGTTAACTGATGTAGTGAATGTGTTTAATTTGGTTTCAGAGACTGTCGCGTCTTCCTTATAGGCTTTTTCCTTGACATGGCTTGTAGTACTGCCTTGTATGTTCTAGATGCAAATTGTGTCAGTATTAGGAATACATAACACAGAAGAGAACATTAGATAGCACGGAAGAGAACGATAAAACATAACACAGAGATAAATCTAATGGGTCGATGGTCATTAAATCCTACAGAAGGAAATGAAGGCTTATCGAAGTATAATACAGAAGTGTAGTCATAAATCATCAGTGTAGATAATTAAGCAATAATCTGTACGAATGTTTAAAAAGCGAAAAATATAAATAGATGTACGGCTCATCACAGTTTTACCAGCAATTTTTCTTCCGTATAATCCAGACAAATGATGATGTAGAAATCCTCCCAAGCTGGCGGGATGATGGGCCGGGAAGCGTATTAATAAACGAACCACGTATTGTTACTGCCAGCCATTGGCATTGGACGTATCATAGATTGTGTTATAAGTGGCAGTGGAGATTTCGTGACACCTCTTCCTTACCGATTTTTCTTCACGTTGCACCTTCTGTCCCTCTTTATTGATGCAGACTGTGTCGATATTAAAGCGATATAAGTAACAAGAGAACACAAAAGTTAGGTAGTTTAGAATGCAGTGTTAGGTATTAGTGTGAGTGGAGATAAAATTATGAAAAGGCAGCGTCTACACAACTCCTTCAACCCCATGACGTGTTATTCTTTTTTATTCAAGCTACCACTAGACGCCTTGGTATGACGATATTGTTTGGCTGTAGTGGTGAAGGGTTAAGTAAGGTTATATCTGACCCCGCCAGGTCGAGTTCTTTCCAGAGCTGAATAAAATCGTCTCAAGGCGTTAAGAATTAAATAAATAAAACACGTCAGCGGTTTGTATGAGTTAAGCACTTCATTCCGATTACCTTTCCCCCCCTTACTACACAGTATTTTCAGGCGATTTTCTTCAGCTCAGGGAGAAACTTTTAACGGGGGGGTTAGATAGAGCCACAGTAAACCCCATCACGAATACGGCTGAATAAAATCCCACAGCAAAACCATCAGCTGGTAGCCTGATTAACCCCCTTTGGCTCAGTGACGTAATAGCTTTTTTTTTTTTTATGTGTCCGACTCTGGGCATAGGCTTCTCAGCCTGCTCCCAAGGCCCAGTAGTCCTCCTACATATCGTAGGCTACACCTCTACATGTCACCACTTCGGCGCTAACACCCACCGTCCATATTGAATACATGCCAGGGCTGTCTCATACAGGACTGGTGTATTGGTAATAGCGGGGGTATTTTTACATGTCGGCGGGTCTTCTGGTAGATCGGTAAAGTCTGCCGTAATGAAATTCATATCCTTAAACTGATTCCAGCACCAACGGGGATCTGAACCTGGGTCCAGTAGGACCGAAGCCACCTCTCTACCGATGGAGCCACCGCCTGTGTGTGTGTGTGTGTGTGTGTGTGTGTGTGTGTGAATATATATATATATATATATATATATATATATATATATATATATATATATATATATATATATATATATATATATTTTGCCAGACGCCTTAATCCCTTATACGGGGAGGCCACAAATAACTCGCCTCCACGTCACCATGTTCCCCGCCATTTCACTGCTCTGCTCCCAAATCACACACCCCTCCCTCATATACCTCTCCACTCCATCCCTCCATCTCATCCTTGGCTTTCCCCTCCCTCTCTCCCCCTCCACCTCACTCACATACTCTCTCCTCGTCAGTCACTCACTCTCCATCCTCTCAACATGGCCAAACCACCTCAGTATGTTTCTCATGACGCTTGCTATCACATCCACATCCACACCACAACGCTCCTTCACATCCTCATTTGTCAGTCTGTCTCTCCATGTGACTCCACAGGCTCCTCTCAAATAACTCATTCCCACTGCTCTCTGTCTTGACTTGTGTCCCTCCAACACCGTCCAAGCTTCACTTCCATACGTTAGAGTTGGTATCACAATACTGTCACGTAATAACTTTTTCACTTCCATGCTCACTTCCCTGTTTCTTAACACTGCTTTCAAGGAACCAGCAACCTTTCTTCCTTGTTGTACACTTTCATGCACTTCACCCTCCAAACATCCATCCTTATTCATCACACTACCCAAGTAATTAAACGTACTCACATTTTCCATTTCCTCACCATCCAACCTCACTGTACATGCACTGACTTCACCTTTCTCAAAGACCATAACTTTACTCTTCCCTAAATTCACCTTTTGATTCCGTTTCTTACACACTCCCAAACTCACCCATCAAGCCTTGCAGCTCCCCTTCGTCTTCACTTAACAACACAGTATCATCTGCAAACAACAGTACAGGGAGTTTCCAAACACTACCCTCTTTCATTGGGGCCACTCCAACATCCACTACCCTATACCTTGAATCCCCTTAATAACCCCATCCATACACAGCTTGAACAACCATGGAGACATGACACACCCCCTGTTTCAACCCAACCTTCAAATAGAAAAGCTCACTCAGTTCACTATCCACACGCACTGCAGCCTTAGCACCATCATACATACTCTTCACAGCATTCAACAACTTCCCATCTACTCCATATATTCTTAATACTTTCCACAATCCTTGTCTATCCACCCTGTCATATGCTTTCTCCAAATCCATGCAGGCAGCATACAACTTCTTTCCCTTCTCTAGAAACTTTTCCACTAAAGATCTAAGAATGAATATCTGATCTACACAACCTCTTCCCTTCCTAAAACCTCCTTGTTCTTCTCCAACTAATTCCTCTGTTATTTCCCTAACTCTGTCAATAAGTATCCTACCGTATACTTTTCCTATTACACTAAGAAGACAAATGCCCCTACGATTACCATACACTTCTTTTTCCCCTTTCCCCGTTGTGCAAGGGAATAATTATACCTGACTTCCAATCTTCCGGGACTTTACCTTCCTCCCAGTCCAATCTGCACATCTTCCACATCCATTCTATTACTATCTCTCCCCCATGCTTCAGCTTTTCACCACACACTCCATCAATTCCTGGGGCTTTCCCCATTTTGACTTTCTTCATTGCTTCCACAACTTCCATCCTACTGATTTCTTCCTGTCTTCTCACCTCCCTCCTTCTCCCAGCCATTCCCCAGCCACTTATACTCGCATTACTTTCATTCTCTATGTTCAACAATTCATTAAAGTGTTCTCTCCATCTGCTCACTTTTTCTCCCTTCTCAACTAGTAACCTACCATTTTTATCTTTCACTCCCGTGCTAACTTCATGGCCACACTGTCTGACTCTCTTTACCTCTTCCCAGAACATTTTCTTACATTCCCTCCACTTGACACTCAGATTTCTTCCAAATTCCTCATCCACTCTCTTCTTACTCTCTCTTACTAATCTCACCTCTCTCTTTCTTTCTACACATAACTCTCTCTTCTGTCTCTCAACTTCTTCCACCCGCCTATTTCTCATCCACTCACTATATGCTTTTTTCTTTTGTGCCACAGCCTGTCTCACCTCTTCATTCCATCATGCTGTTCCTTGCATCCCCTTTCGTCTTCTCTTCATCCCACATACCACCTCACAAGCTGCACATATCTCTTCTGTGAATATCTTGCACACCTTCCACATCCCCCATCTGCTCCAATTCATATTTACCCAATCGTTCCTCCACTTCTCTCATATATTCTGCCTCTTTCTCATCCTCTTGTAACCTTTCCACTCCCATTACATATACTCCTGCCTCCCGTCCTTCCCTTCTTCTATTTCTCTATTTTACTTGGACCTTGATTCTGACCACCACCAAGTGGTGGTCAGAAAGTCCACTCCCCCAATCTCTATATGCTCTTGCATCCATTACACATCTTTGCATCCTTTCATCCACACATACGTAATCAGTCATTGCCTTCCTTTCATTCAGTTCACCATTCACTCTTCTCATCACTTTCTATGTACACCTGTGGATCATTTTGTGTCCGAAGAGGGTATTGGCTACCACCAACCCCCTCCCGGCACAAATGTCCACTAAAGCACTGCCATTCTCATCTATCTCAGCAAGAGCACCCCACTCACCAACTACTCCATCTACCTTCACATTCCCTACTTTACTATTCATATCACCAATCAAAAACATTCTCTCATTCCTTTCAAACTTTTCCATGCACACTTCCACATTTGTCCAGAACTCTTCTCTCATTCTGCTTGCACGGTCTACACGCACACAATCGCCCACACACACACACACACACACACACACACACACACACACACACACACACACACACACACACACATATATATATATATATATATATATATATATATATAGTATATGTGGGCGATTGTATATAGACAGATGGACACATAGATAGATAGATATGTATATGTACGCATCCCTCCAGTAATCGAAAAGACTCCCCTTAGCTGAAGAAAATCGTCTGAAGACAGGAGACATAAATGAAAGTGGATGTCGCCGGGCTTATGGGGCTGAACAACAACAACAACAACAACAACAACAAAGTCTCAGGTTGAGAGCTTTATTACAGGTGACATAAGAGGCTTCGTTGCACAGATTCCATAGCGAATTACTGTATTTTGCATATATAAAGTACTGTCTTCTATGCCATGTACATCGTTTTAATAGCTATGTAGTCTGTATATACCTGTAACACAAGGATATTCATGCTAATGTGTAGAAATAAAATAGAGAAGAAATGGGGTTACAATATTTCGAAAGCCACTAGAATATAATGTTAGGTCGGGTGCACATAAAATGCTTGCTGGTGCGGGCAAGAGTTTAGTAGCACTGTTACCCATAGAGTTCTCGGCCGCGTCCACTGGGGCTACTTGCATGGGTTACAGTGATGCACAACTCCTGGCCGCACCGGCAAACGTTTGGTTTTGACGCTTCCTTAAGCCTGAAAGGGTTTAAAAACATGGGTCCAGGGTGAGGCAAGCGTTTCCCTTGCGGCCGTGTTACAGCGAGGACATGAACGTGGCAGATTTTATCAGACATATTTTTAGCGCTATTGTACACTTGGATGGGAACGAGGGCAGACCAGCTTCATAAATTCTTTATATATATATATATATATATATATATATATATATATATATATATATATATATATATATATATATATATATAAAATCGGGTGCGCGAGTGAGGAAAAAACGTTGGCTTTGATCAAACGTGATTTCTCTTACTTTCATTTTTCAACCTTAGTAATAAAAAAATGTACCCAGTTACTTCAACAAATTGTGATCAAGTGATGAAATACTTAATCGCTGGTGTTATAAGCTGTTAGACATGCTATACCATTATTTAGTATGGTTATTAATGAACGTATTGTACTATAGTTTAATATTATCTTGTGTGTTGTTGTACAGGTTTGCAAACTAAAGAATACTAATAGTCCTCGAGAGATATTTAGGGAGGCTGCCGGTTGTATCATCATTATCATATCATCATCATCATCAGCAGCAGCAGCAGCAGCAGCAGCAGCAGCAGCAGCAGCCCATTTCCCGTTCATATATGATGGGATCCAACAGCAGGAAAAGGAACACACAAAGGCAAAACTCTATCAACAGAGAGCCCAGTGAAATATCCCGGCCCACACATCCACTGACTCATCATTTAAACTTTCCAAATTCCCGGCTCCTCCTCACTAACAGTCGTCTTCCACACTATGTGTATCATGTGGTGTAAGCATTCCCGCAGTGCTGGTGGAGAAAGAACTATTTCGTCGACTACCAAGTTAGAAAAGGGGAGCAATCCTCATCCCAGCCATCACTATGCATACTTCATCCATAAATTTCTCTTCTTCGTCATTTCTCTTGCTTCACCACCTCGACAGCCACGCATCTCTCCATCCTCAAAAGCTTCTCACATGCATCCTCTTCATCACCTTGTTCATACTGTCCATTCCTTATGCAAACACTCAGTCTATGCACACACCTTGGAGCAACAGACTTCCTTATCCCGTATCATTCATGACTTATAGTGGCTGTCCTACGCAATTTACCTAACAAAAGCAGTCCCAGTTTCGCTCCTTTCACTCATGCCATACTAAAGGTCAGATATTCATGCGTTAAAGTTTGTGCGAACACGCCATGCAGTCCTCTGACAGTCTTTCTACTCAGTCCTCTACTTCCTTGATTCATATCGTGTTTCATAACAGACTGCTTTGCCTCCAAGAGCCACTCTGATTTTCCCTAATTTTCCTACTATTATGTTTTTTTCCATCGCTGCACCAAGATTCCTTAAATTGTTTGCTAATTCGAGCCATTTCTTTCGCCAGCAGTTTATATAATTTGTTCTCGACAGCCGTCACCATATTTTTATCGACATTAAACACTGTAGCTCACAAACGCATACAGATCTCTCAGCTAGTCTGCAGAGCTTTCGTTCAATATTAACAAACAGCACAGTAACATTTGCTTAAATTTCAGACATTCCGTTCTCATCGTTCATCTCCGATTTCACCCTCGTTTTCATCAATGACCCATACTTTGTACAATCTTTTGGACATCACACACCGTTGTCACATTCCAGCACTGACATTGTTGCCCTCAAACATCCATCCACCCTTAAATATGCATTACTACAAACATAATAACCCTTCACAATTTTTTTCAATTATCCTGCTACATTTTATATACATACACTACGTTCCATAAGCCCTTCCAGTTGACCATGTCATATTGGTTCTGAGTCCATGAATGCTTCAGATAATTTTGCATACCTTATCACAGATTTTCTGTACTATCCGCCTGGCTGCAAAAAATGTTTTATAATATTAGGCTTCCATTTCCGCAAAACTGCTTCAGGTTACCGCGTCATCTAAATAATGTCAAGCTGTGTACGTGCATGTCTGTTTGTTCGTTTCTTTCACGAAGACGGTAATGAATGTCTCCTTTTTTTTATTAAGTCGGGGTAAGTCCGGGGAGTATCAGAAAAGGCCAAAATAAATTTTGCCAATCGCGCGCGACGCGACAGGGGAAATGTCGAAAATCTCGACAAGCGAAAATGTCCGTCTGTGCGTTTGTTCGTTTCTTTCACGAGAACGGTCATAGATATCGACCTAGTTCTTTTTGTATTATGTCGGGTAAGTCCAGGGAGTGTCAGAAAAGTATCGAACAAAAAGTTTGGTGATCGCACACGACGCGACGGCATAAAATTGTCGGACACCGCAACACGTGAATATATATAAAATAATTTTTTCGACTTTCTGGTCAAAATTGGTCATTGTGGGCTTAATAACGGTATGGAAACATTAGTATCTGCAAACATTTTGTGATTAGTCCCGCAAATTTCTGCGGACAAGCACTAGTATTATATAAGTATACAGTATCTTGCATATCATCACTGTTATTACAGCTGTCCTTCTGTATGAGGAAGACTAGGATGTGGCACGAGAAAACCTTTCCCTCTGTGCTGATAGTGCTGGCGTAGGTGTGTAGCGATCACGTCTTCTAACACTTCAGCCGCAAGCTGCCTTGCATCTCTTAGAGCACAGTAAGAGGAGAGATAGTGCCACGAGCTTCCTTTCTAACTATGTAACCATTGGGATATAATAGCCACGTCTTAGATCTCACTATGCCATGTGAGCCTGGAGACCTGATACAGAATGATGTTCATCATTGTTTTGAAAGATGATACAGGATGCAGTACATTATGCAAGGTTTGCATGTCTCACAGTCGTGTAGCAACACTGCAACTGCAGTACTCACACAGGTGGGAGGTGCCAAGGAATGGGGGGGAATGTGACTGCTATCTCTGTCGTTCTTCAGGTAGGTATGAGAATTAGAATGAAATTGCTACTACAGCACTGCTTAAGGTCAGTCTCAACGAATGAAGTGATGAAAAATGATACTGGAAAATAAGAAGATGGAATCAAGAAGCAATGCAGTGTAGATTATTTTTGTATATTTTACCAGTTGTGAAATATTGTAAGCTATAGCGTTATTAGAGCCTACCGTATTCCTGTGAAGTTTAGTCTGCAGTGACATGTCAATCAAGTAATGATTTTTGTTATTAACTTTTTATAGGCCTATCCGTGCAGTATTGCTAACATTTCAGGCTACAGCAAAGCATAAACATACGCTATATTTCGCAGGCTGATGTACTGTATGTAATGGTTACAAAAATATTGTCGGTGTGTATGATGAGTCAGATTTCATACCTTATTATTTTTTAGTTTGTCTGTCTTTAATGGAGTTCAGGTAATTTCTGTTAACCCCACAGTGCTATTTTTCAGTCATATTCTACAGGGTGATTCACTGACGTGAGGACCCAGAATAATTTTAGCAATTTTGTTAATAATGAACTGATTTAAATGGAAATTGGTATTTACTGTACTTTCTTCATTTCATTACAATTTATCCACTCTTAAAGCAAATTTTAAAAGCGGCCTTTTTCAACGCTTAAACCTAACAACCCGGTGTTCCAAACTGCCGAATTTTTGGTGCAACTTATCTAGTATAGAAATAGCGGTATCCTCCCAAACAGCTTGTTCTTTCTGCATATCAGGTGCGCGGGGCTTGTTTATTTTATTTTTTTTTTTTTTTCCTTTAAAGTGACCCACTGCCAGGAAAAAAAAAAAAAGAATTAAACCAGAATTTAGAATATAGACTCGGTTAGTCGTCGAGTACGGTACGTTATGATCACTGGATCAATGCAGTTGACCAACTGATGTCACTCAACGACGCTCAGGCGACAAAACATTGTTTCCAGCACATATATCTTATTTTCGATATTGGGAAATTTTTCAGATGCTCTATATGCAAGACATAGATTGAAGTTGGTATGCACGGAACTCAAAATACGTTCATTAATAACGGATATACTCGTACTGACGCTCTTCTGAGGCCTCAGAGTACTGAATCACCCTGTAACCAACATCCCTGACAGTTACTGTACTGAATATTCATATTGGGAAGGCAGTATAGGGCTGAAATGCCAAGAAAAACACTTTAATAACTCTTACACTGCTAGAAATCTTCCTTGAGCTGAATAAAATTTTGAAGATAGGAAAATAATAATAATTATAATAATAATAATAATAATAATAAAATAAAATAAAAATATTTATTAAAATAGTAAGATAATTTAAATGAAGGGTGAAAAACCAATTGTTAAGAACGCACCGATATAGGTAGTTCATTTTGTCTATCATCATACGATTTTTTTTTTTTTTTCAGCCAAGAGAATTCCCAGCAGTGAAAGGCACTTAGATGTGTTAGTCAGGCCAACAAGTGACAGTTTCGTTTAGCAGGGACGTGTGATGGTCACAGGGTTAACTTTCTTTGCACGGTGACATCTTTTCTTTGGTGTTATTTTGCAGCCTTCAGGCAGTTTTATTATTTTATCCTGAATCCGGTGACGTCTTTCTTACTTTATTCTTGCTATTTACGGAGGGTTTTATTAAGCTTAGACGAAAATTTTGAACTGGAAGTGTGAGATATAGTTTCAGCCACCCTTTCACTATTGTAGGTCTGGACCCGGATGCACAAACGGCTTTAAGAGTACACACAGCCTTAAGTGGGGTGGTTTGAGGCCGTATATCGCTGTATCTGGTTAAGGACGATGCGTGAAACAGGGTAAGGCCGCCTCAGCCGCAAAGGCCTGCACATAAAAGCCTTGCCATAAATAATATTGTGTTAAAAGTAATCGTCTGCAGGTAATAAAAATAAACTAGAAAATGTGTCACCGGACTGAGGAGGATTGACAACCCCTCGTAGTGGAAGGTCTTGTTTCTCCAGTGGTTAAAGATGCATGGAGATCATTATAGCCGGTTGCTGAATGAGGAATTTGACTGGGACAGGGAAGGTTTGGAGCCAGCAGATCCAGTGTTTGGCCTTTGGCCTTTGATTGACGCTGCTACTGTGAGTGAGGCAATAGGCAGGATACAGGTGCGGAAGGCAGCAGGTGTGTCCGGGTTGACTGCCGAAATGTTGAAGGCCTCAGGAGATATAGGGGTGAGGTTAGTCACTGACCTGATAAATATGATTATATATGAGTGTGTTGTCCCAGATGATTGGTTGAAAAGTGTAATTGTAGATGTGTATAAAGGGAGGGGTGATGCCCTGGAAAGAGGAAATTATAGAGGTATAAAGCTTTTAGATCAGATAATGAAGGTAATGGAGAGAGTTCTAAAAGGTATGATTAGAGAAAGAGTGACTATTGGTGAGATGCAGTTTGGGTTTATGCCAGGCAAGGGGACCACTGATGCCATATTCATTGTTCGACAGCTTCAGGAAAAATATATTGGGAAGAAAAGGGATCTGTATTTTGTTTTTGTTGATTTGGAAAAGGCCTTTGACAGAGTCCCTAGAGAGGTGGTGAAGTGGGCAATGAGAAAGCTTGGCTTGGAGGAGTGGCTGGTTAGGGTGTTTATGGCTATGTATGTGGGTACTCGCACCCAGGTAAGAGTGAATGGGGATTTGAGTGATGAGTTTTCCGTGAACGTTTGTGTGCATCAGGGGTCAGTTTTGAGTCCCATGTTTATCATGGTATTTGAAACCCTATCACGTGACTTCAGAAACGGACTCCCGTGGGAGATGTTGTATGTTGATGATTTGCTGTTGATTGCAGAGAACGAGAGGGAGGCAAAAGAAAGATTTAGGAAGTGGAGAGATGGTATTGGGCACAAGGGCTTAAGGGGAAATGCAGATAAAACAAAAGTGATGATATCTAAGGTTGGTGGCGGTACTGTCAAAGACGAGGGAGAGTGGCCATGTGCAGTTTGCCACAAGGGCCTGGGAAGTAATTCCATCTTGTGCAGTGTTTGTGATAAGTGGTTGCACAAGAGATGTAGTGGTATCAGAGGTAGACTGCGAGATAATACTGATTTTATGTGTATGGCGTGTCGGGAAGAGCAGGTGCAGATTGTCAAGCAGAAAGGATTGAACTTGCTGGTGAGTCTCTTCAGTGTGTGGAAGAGTTTTGTTATTTGGGAGACATGTTGTGTGCTGGAGGTGGGGCTGGAGCTAGCTCTGTGGTTAGGGTGCGAAGTGGCTGGAAGAAGTTCAGGGAGCTGTTGCCTCTCCTGACGCTGAGAGGACTCTCCCTACGTGCTAAGGGGTCTTTGCATGCAGCATGTGTTAGGAGTGCAATGCTGTATGGTAGTGAGACCTGGGTAGTAAAGGAGGAGGATAATCGCAAGCTCAGATGTACAGAAATGAAATGATTAGGTGGATGTGCAGTGCGTCCCTGCGTGCAAGGTCTGGGGGGAGGGGGCTGGGTTCACGATGGAAGAGTTGAGAGGTAGGATGGGACTGGCGTGTATTGGTGTTGTGATGAGGAGAGGAAGACTGAGATGGTTTAAGCATGTGGAGTGGATGAGGGATGATAATTGGGTGCATAAGGTGAGAAGTGTTAATATTGGGGGCGGGGTTATGAGGGGTAGACCGAGAAGGACGTGGGACGAGGTCATTAGGTGTGACCTCAGGGTTAAGGGACTGAACAGGGAGGCTGCAATAGATCGTGCAGTATGGAGAGCCGCCATTAGGTGACCAAGGCCAATGCATGCAAGGATGTTGGAGCCTTTAAAAACGAAAACGAAATACATATATATATATATATATATATATATATATATATCTATATATATATATATATATATATATATATATATATATATATATATATGAGAAAACAGGAAGAAATCAGTAGGATAGACGTTGTGGAAGCAGTGAAGAAAGTTAAATTGGGGAAAGCCCCAGGAATTAATGGAGTGTGTGGTGAAATGCTGAAGTATGGGGGAGAGACAGTAGTAGAATGGATGTAGAAAATGTGCAGATTAGCCTGGGAGGAAGGTAGAGTCCCGGAGGATTGGAAGTCAGGTATAATTATTCCCTTGTACAAAGGAAAAGGGGAAAAAGAAGTGTGTGGTAATCATAGAGGCATTTGTCTTCTTAGCATAATAGGAAAAGTGTATGGTAGGATACTTACTGACAGAGTTAGAGAAAGAACAGAGGAATTAGTTGAAGAAGAACAGGGAGGCTTTAGGAAGGGAAGAGGTTGTGTAGATCAGATATTCATTCTTAGATCTTTAGTGCAAATGTTTCTAGAGAGGGGAAAGAAGTTGTATGCGGCTTTCATGGATTTGGAG
>NC_137018.1:44696167-44766167 GCF_032717465.1 Coenobita brevimanus
CTTCACGATATGCCACCTATACGGTGGAGCTGTCCGGTTATACCAACGTTCCTCGCCTCCCTCCCAGTCCCCCGGAAGGAGGATGGTAGACTGCAAAAGAAGGGCAAGTTTGATCTACAGTCCACCGGCTTCGCATTACAGATAAGCCTAGGGTTGCAAATACTACTATTACTGCTGTTGTTGCTGCTGCTACCATCAACACAGACTGCGTAAACAACATACATGATATTAATGTGCCATATGCAAAAATATATTGGTAAGGAAGAAGTATATTAGGGAGACTCCTTAATCAACGAGTATGATCTTAAGAAAAGTGGGACATAAAAAAAAACTCTGGAATCCTCAAGTAGGAAGAAAATGGACATGTACAGGCATATGCTGAAGAGAGATGCCCCTGTCTGGCATTTATTCAGGTATTTTGTAGCCAGTCCTTCGCAGCAGTGGTCCTTAGAACGACTCAAGCCCGCCACTCTAGAACGAACCTCTGTTTTGGTAAAGGTGCACCAATAAATTACCATCCTATAGGTACTGCAGTGTGTGTGTGTGTGTGTGTGTGTGTGTGTGTGTGTGTGTGTGTGTGTGCCTCTCTACTATCCCCATTATTCACCTTTTCTTGTTAGTGTATCCTCGTTTGCATCATAGGTTTATCGCTATAATCTCCGCAACCACGACATAATCCTTCAGTTCATAAGCACGTGATAAACTAACATCTAATTCGCTGTAGCAAGGATAGTCATTAGTATTCCCTTAGGATAATCTGAGCAGCCTCATCTCGCATTTTCTTGATCTGTCGTGATTGCATTCACGTACCAGGAAGAAGTAAAACAGGAGGACAGTGATGCAATGATTCGGGCTGTTTCCTTATAGGCCTATATTCTTAAGGAAAATAATTTTAGTACTAGATGCATCACAGGCGACTAACATTCGATTCTCGAACAAAAATACTGGAGAGAACAATACCTACTTTGCAATATTACGGAAAGCCGCCTGAACTCCCCCTGCAACGTATTAACTGCTCATCCTGCCGACTAGCCACTAGAAAGAACGTCAGCACACCAAACAAATTCAAATGTACATAGTTTTAAAACTATAATTAGCAGTGGAAGCCTAACTGGCGGCGTTGCAACCTAATTGGGGTGGCTTCCCCCCTAGATCCCCCTGTGATTGTAACCTGCCTCACAGCGTGCATACTAAAATAAGCATTAGGTAAAACTTGCGCCAGAACAGTATCCTGCGATAAGGACGTCCTTTAATCATGGCGCGTTCGGTAATCATCACACGATCATGCGTTGGCAAAGGTATGTCGATCATGAAGCACACCTTATATTCATCACACAGGAGACATCCATTAAAATATGAAACTGGTACCACAAGCTCAAACAGCAGTAGTTCAGTACAGGAAGGACATTGCCCAGTGAGCTGTTCTACTTACGCAGCCTTCAGGTGCAAAAGAAGATCGGCTCAAACGTGGTAAATTAACACTGGCTTCTCAAGTTCGCCGTCGTTATTCACCAAATAATTACACTCAATGCTTGCCAGCTACATTTAACTGTTTTCGCACTGACACTGAAACTAAAACTGAAAAGAAACTGACTCCCCTAGGCTCTTCCACCTCCTTATAAAGCCTTGCATTACACTCAGATCTTCTAGGTTACTCTAGCACCTACAGTTACCAAATCTGAGACATACAAAACATGCCAGAGTTTTCTTACATTATATAACACTCCAAATGCTTTAGCATACAAACTGAAATAAACTACCTAATTTAATAATCACATAAGTAAAACATAGAGAAAAAGAACATAAAATTTAATGTATTGCTTTACAAAATACCTCCTCTTACAAATAGCAAGCTAACTGGTAACTCTGACTTCTAACTGAAAAAAATACGAGAAGTACTGACAGCCTTAAAGTACTTCCTATCTAGCAAATCCCGCTGCTCAACTCTACCCCCTCCCTAGTCCTTTTGTCATCTCGACAGAACTACACAGTACTTACAAACATACTCATTAACCCTAATGAAACATCTGATTATACACAATAGATTCCTTCAACTTATCAGGTCTTCTCCCATGCCGCTTCTGACGGCGTCCGTTCCTTCACACAGTCCACTCCTCCTAGCAGGTCTTGATCCTCCTCAACATCCTCAGCTGCGAGTGTGCACGATTCTTCGGGGACATCCAAGCTGTACTGTTCTGGCCCATGGTACTGCCACAGACGAGACTTCCTGCCTCCCCACATCTGGTATGTTACATCTGACAGGTGGTCCATCACAGTGTAGGGCCCACCCATTGAGCTCTGCAGCTTTAATGACTGTCCCTTCTTCCGCTGAGCATTGTATAGCCAAACTTTGTCACCATTCTTGAAGCTCACCTCACTTGCCTTGGCATCATACTTGAGCTTCATCACTTCGCCTGAAACTGCAGAGCTCCTCGAACTTGATGACGTACCACTTTCCTCCTGAAGATGCTTCACATAGCTGGAGGTGTCTGTAGGCAGCTTCTCACCCGGTGGTCTTCCTATTAACACGTCAACTGGTAGGCATAACCCGTGGCCCAACATGTTTTGTAGGGGTGTAGCTGGTAGACTCATGGGATGCAGATCAATATGCCATCAGGAACGCAGATAATTTCTGGTCCCATTCCTCTGTCCCTTTCTGCAGTACTTGGCCAGTTCTTGCCCCAGGGTCCAGTTGAATTTCTTCACCATCCCATCTGACTGTGGCCTTAGTGGGGTCATCCTGGCCTTCTTGATCTCCAGTAACATTCAGGACTCGCAGAACACAGCAGACTCGAAGTTTCTACCCCGGTCTGAATGTAGCTCCTGTGGCATCCAAAACGACAGAAAAACTGATCAACCAACATCTGTGCAACAGTCGCAGCTCCTTGATAGGGAATGGCATAGGCTTGTGGCCACTTTGTGAAGTAGTCCATGGTGACACATATATTCGTATACCGGTTTCCTCTTTCAGTGAGTGGCAGAGGTCCAGCAATGTCCACCGCAGCCCTTTCCATCGGTGCAGCCACTTGGTACAGCTGAAGAGGGGTGCAACCACGTTTCTTGGGTCCCTTCTTGGCACAGCATACATCACAGGCTCGACACCACTCTTCAACATCCTGCCACATGCCAGTCCAGTAGAACCTCTGTCGCAGCTGACTTAGGAGATTTCTTCACTCCCAGGTGCCCACTAGTGATCTGGTAATGGGACTTATCCAAGATCTCAGACCTCATTTTCTTAGAAACCACCAGTTGCCAATACTTGCTGAGGGTCTCCCACTGATGCTCCAGTAGTCCGTTGATCAATCGAAGAAGGTCCCATTGACTCCAGTAGCTCTTAGTTGCAGGGCTGAACCTGGAAACCTCTTCCCAGGATGGTTGCACTGTACTCCACTGCAGGCACTCTAGTACTGGTTGTAAATCTGCATCCCCTTCAGGTCTTCTTCATCTGATGCTGGCCCTGTCACTGTAGTACAGCTGTGTTTCTTGTTATGATCATCACATACTACACTGCTTGCAATCTGGGTCACAAGGCAGACGACTCAGGCTGTCAGCATTGCCATGTACCCGCCCAGGACGGTGCTGCACCTCACAGTTGTGTGTGGTCCAGCTTCCCAAGCCAGAGTGCTAGTTGTCTTTCAGGATTCTTTAATGTCTTCAGCCACTTCAGTGCTGCATAGTCTGCCCTGATGATGAGGTAGGACCCATACAAGTAGGGATGGAAGAAATCAAGGCTCTTCATCACTGCCAAGAGCTCCTTACGGGTCACTCAGTAGTTCCACTCTGGTGGACTGAGCATCCTGCTGTGGTATATGCCACCACATACTCTTTGTCATCCTTCTTCAGTGACAGGACTCCACCAGTACCTTGGTCACTAGCATCACAGTCCAGGATGAATGGCTGACTCTGGTACGGCAACACTGGAGCACTTGCCGCGGCATGCTTGAATTCATCAAAAGCCTTCTGAGTCACTGCAGTCCACATTAACTTCTGCCTCTTCCCCAACAACTTGTGCAGAGATGCAACTATCATTGCAAAGTCCTTGACAAAATGCTGATAGTAGGTACACAAGCCCAGGAAACTCCGAAGTTCCTACACACAATTTGGAACCGGCCAGTTTCCCACAGCTGCCACCTTCTCCAGATCAATATGGATGCTGCCCTCACCTACAATATATCCCAGGTACTTCACTTCCTTCTGGAACAAGTAGCACTTCTTGGGGTTCAGCTTGAGGTATGCTGCTCGGATCCTGTTCAACACCTCTGACAGCCTCTCCAATTCCTGTTCGAAAGTCCATCCAAACACAATTACCTCATCTAAATAGATGAGAGCTGTCTGCCAGTGTAGGCCTTCCAGTACTCAACCCATGAAATGCTCAAAAGTACCCGGAGCATTACATAGGCCAAATGGCATCACTTTGAACCGCCATAAACCCCATCCATATGAAAAGGCTGTTTTCTCCTTGTTCTTTTCTGCAACCTAGACCTGATGACATCCTGCATTCATGTCTAGGCTGGAGAACCATCTGGAACCTGACAAAGAATCCAGCATGTCGTCAATTCTTGGCAAAAGGCATGCATCCTTTGCTGTCACTTCATTCAGTGCTAGATAATCCTCACCTTGCAGAGCCGTCCTTCTTCCTTACCAGAATAACTGCTGATGCCCAAAGACTGCTGGACTTTTCTATAACTCCCTGACTTTGAAGATTCTCCATCACCATCTCCATTTCTTGCCGCTGAACTGGCACCATCCTCTGAGCTGGCTGTTTAATCAGGCTGTGACCCCCAGTGTCAGTACAATGCTCAACCAGATCTGTGCATCCCAGGTCTAAGTCTCCGATGGAAAAGACATTAGCAAACTTCACTAGCAGTTTCCTTAACTGCAGCACTTGTGATTTATCCAGAAACTGGCAACTCCTTGAAAACTGGTCTTGTAAGTGGTCTGGCAGATTCCCATCTTCTTTGACTACGCTCCTTTTACAGGCCTTCCACTGATGCCACTCAGGGTCCACCACCTGGCTCAGTCCCACAATTTCTCCCACGCTGATCTTCTGTGGCTCAAGGGAGAAACTGGCCACCACAACTGACACTTCACCTGCACCTGTTTCCACCAAAGTTCTCCCCACAGTCACTTCGGCCTTCGTCTTGCACCGTATCTCGGGCTCCACTACCCCTAGACAGATGTCAAGAGAGTCACTCATCCTGCACTGGAGCAACAGTTTTGATCTTTGGTTATCATTGTAATGTGGAGTGCCCTCACCTCGCCACAAGATCTGGTACATCTCACTGCCGTGACGGGAACCGACTTTCCTTGAACCTTCAGCTTCACGAAGTAGACGTCCAGCTCACATCCCATGGACATCAGACAGTCCAGACCAAGAAAGCAAGGATCCTCCATCTCGGCTACGCAGTCTGGAAGCATGGCATCTTGCCCTGCCACTTCAGTCCAGGCATCCAAGGGTCCCCTCAGTTCTGCGTGGTGCCCAGTTATGCCACACAATTGTTTTGATGACTCAGGCAGATAATGATGATGTAACACATCAGGTCTCACAAAAATCTGCTCTGAGGTTGAATCAATCACCAGGGAACACTTCCTGCCATCAATTCTTCCATATACCTGCACGCTGTCTCTTGCATTTTCTCGGTGGCGAGGCTACTTGGGAAAAGCCGGCTGGTGGTTGCCCCTTAACATCAGCCTCCACTAGTTTTCTGTTTCATTCTGGTCTCCTGCAGCCTTCTTCTTGTCCTTTGTTTTCTTCTTTGGATGCTCAGAACTGAAGTGTCCCACCTCACTACATGTCCAACACCACTTTTGCAATTGTAGATTTCCTTGCACTCCTCTGTTCTTGCTCCTTCTTCCATTTGTAACAATCCTCCTTCTTGTGTCCTGGCTTCCCACAGAACCAGCAACCTCCTCTGGTCTTCTCCTGTTCCCTCTTCCACGTGTAGCGATCCTTTTTCCAAGTCATGGCTTTTCACAGTACCAGCAACTTCAATTTTTTTCCTTTTCACGTACCTGCCCCTTTCTTGCCTTGACTCCTGCACTATGCCCTGCCTGAAAAGTGGACGTACTGAATCTGATGTAGGACTCAAATTCCAAAGCCCTGGTTAGTGCTTCTTACATGTTTCTGGGTTGTGCCTGCTTCACTTGCACTTTCAACTCTGCATTATCATGAGCATCAGTGAATTAATTGTCCCTTAGAAGAGTAGCCAACAGGTTAGGTGCTGCTCCAGGGTACGCCCTGTGCGCCATATTCTCCATGTCATGAGCAGGCTACTAGAGGAATTCGCTTTGAGCCCGTACACGGGTCCAAAATCTTGCCCTGTAAACCTCAGTCTTGTACATGGTTCCACATCTGTGCTCCATCACTTCTACTAGGGATTGATAACTGTTCCTCACCTCTTGTGCCCAAGAATCTCCACTGCAGCACCCTTAAAGCTAGTAGCAAGCTGCACTGCCCTGGGCATAACATCCCAACCATTCTGATCGTGAGTAACTCAAACTGCACACGGTAAGCTTCCCAAGATACTTTGCCATCAGATTCCTGAGGTATCTTTTTAACTGGACCCCCATTAGGCTATAGCCATGCACTTTACTGGTTTGGGGCCTAAAAACTGGGGCATCATAATTAAGTCGGATAGAACTCCTGCATTCTGATTACTCAGCCCTGTAAAGCTATTTTTATATGCTTGGTATTCGTGTCCCACCAGAGTTGTAAAAACTTTGGGAATCGTTCACCGAGTCACTTGCTACTTTGGCGGACATAAGGGGTGCTGTGGTTGAACCAGTGTCGCATACTAGTATGCTTGCACCCAATCGGCTTAAGGCGGGCCGATTACACTTGGTTCACACTCTACACACACATCCAAAGCCACTACAACACTACAATTACACTTACAAACACTTCACACCCTACATAGTCTCTACCAGACAGCCTAAACCACTGGGTAGAGATACATTGGCTTGTATCGTCCCTGCTTCGGTAGGGATAGGCCGGTCCTGCAGTGGACCTCAACGGCTGATGATGATGATGATATATATATATATATATATATATATATATATATATATATATATATATATATATATGCTCCTTGTGCACTAAATTGAGGCTCAGCAGTGTAATAATTCTCTACAGCCGCAATTCTCTCACTAATTATCTTCACATGGTCGACTACCAGCAAAGACTGTTCACTTGCTCTGCACAGTCTTTGCCTCTCATTCACTGTCTGTGGGAACCGTGTGTCACAGTCACTTATCACTTATCCGCCTGGGATAGGCGGAGTCCCTTCAGGAGCCCCTTTGTCCCATGGCCACGGGACAACTCGCAGGGGCGTCATCTCTCGTCGAGGGCTCGGGCGGGGTGTGGTGAAGGGCCCCTCACTGTCGGGGTTGGGGACTGGAGTCTGGCCCTCAGGGCTAGGGCCAAACAAGTTCTGAAGGCGCTCCCTCAGGCGCCTGGTAGTGGAAGGGCGTCGCCTTCGTCGGGAAGGGGAGAGGTCTCACCCCGGAGTCCTGGGGACGCCCTCGGAGGTCCATCGGCTAGTCTCCTTCCTGCTGCATCACCATCAGGGTGAGGCTGCGGCATTGCTCCCAGCAGGAGTCCGTCAGGTGGAGGTCCTCCTCGGAGGCTGACTGGATGGAGAATAACCCTGAGGATAACACCAGGCCTCTCCACCAGTCCTCGTGGCAGAAGTCCTCCTGGAGGTTGCCTCAGCCTGGGTGGACAGAGAAATGGCCTGGCTCCTGCCGGTAGGCAGGGCTGATCACAGATCACCCTCACACCGTGGAGGCACAGGGGGCGAGGGACTTTGGCGTCCCTCCCCGGCGTGACTACCGGTCTTCGCCAAGTTCCACTGGGCAACAGACGGAGGGCGGCTACAGGCCATCCCTTCGCTGTCGGTGCAGCTTCTGGCTGTCACCGGGGCCCGACTCCCTGACGGGACCGCAGACAAAGCGCGGCTACAGGGCATCGCCGAAGTCCCGTATGGAGGGCAACGCGCAGCAAGGAGCAGCTACGGGCCATCTCCTGCCTACTGGCGCAGCTACAGGCCATTGCCGGTGTCGTGTCCTCCGAGGCAACTGCAGAAGAAGAGGGGATGTACCTTTCTCTCCCTTCGTGCGGCTTCAGGCCATCACGGGTTCTGCAGGAGGTGTAAGCAGCACCTGTCGGAGCGGCTACAGGCTGTCTCCTCTTTTGGGGCCCGGCTACAGGCCGTGGCCTTCTTTGTGTGCAGCTACTGGCCGTCACAAGGGCGCAGCTACAGGCCGTCGCCTTTTTACCGGAGCAGCTACAGGCCGTCTCTTGGGTTGAGCGGCTACTAGCCGTCGCTGGGGTGCTGCTTGGAGCTAATTATTCAGCTCCACCTCGATCCTGGCGAGGGCTAGCTCGCCCGAAAGGTAGTGCACTCGGACTGGGGTGGTCGCGCCGGTCGCACTCCGGAAAATAGGGGCGCACGGCTCAGGAATACTTATGTCCCGTACTGAATGGACATGGTGCTCGCACCATCTACCCCTCCGTTGTCTCTTCCTGGGGGTGTAGGGTGCCCTGAGTTGCCATGACCGGTATTTCAAAAATAATATACAGAATTCCCAGAAGTGTATCAAATAATATGATTTGCTGCACCCTTGTGCCTGGCAAGTTCTTAAACTTCATCGGTTATTTATTTATTTTTTTGGGGGGAGCCCCACAAGCTTTGGGTCTGAGGCTTCAGTCTTATTAGCCTCCATCATCTCCATGTAAATCCGCTCCCGGTAGTCATGAAAAGGACTTTGAACAGCATATCCAGTGAAACATTACGTTCACTGAAAAAAAAAAAAAAACTTTTTTCCCTCATGTACAGTGGGTGTGTAGAAAAAAATATACCGTGAATTAGCCATGTACGAATATTGTCTTCCGAGGACCTTTCTGTAAACAGGAATGGTACACCGTACACAACACTGCTCGTGAAGTTGACATACCCATCTGCTCCTGCGTGTCACGGTGTCAGTTGCAGACATAACCTCTCCGATATAACCTTTTACTTTTAACAGCAAAAGACGCCGTTATTACCACCTGCAGTATGATTGAGGTTTCACTGCCATGTTTATGTGTTGATCATCATAGAGGATACAAGTACGGGGTGGAGCTCTGACGCCTAAACGTTTTACCTATCGATACTTAGGAATAACCAAAGTTCTTTTACATTTTTTCACATAATATACAATTACAGGAGGGCTTAATGTATTACTTAGGTACCAAGGCAAGCAACAGTTTGCAAAAAGTTGATGGATGTAATGAGATCGTGGGTGTGTCCTATTCTACATGGTGGGGGGGTGACGTTGGCCGTGGTGGGTGAGTTGACGGTATCGGCGGTGTACAGTGTTTGGGACTCTTCTCGCATCAGCTCTTTGGTTAGTGTGTAAGGAATATGTCAGCGCTTCCTCGTATGTAAATAATGTAGTAAGGACCACACACGAGCTGCAGATATAAGTAGTTAAGTAGGCCGCTTGGGTCAAACGCAGTGAAATATGTTCTTGATGTTAGTTGGTGTTTAGGTTTGTCTCAGTGCAGGGAACTCAGTCTGGCGGCACCTTCATTGGCACTTTTCATTTTTGTTTGTGTGTGTGGGGTAGGTAGGAAGTGTTAAGTGGGAGTGCTCACCATCCACTCACTCGATGTAGTGCTGCTCTTGGTGGCTGCCCTGTCCTCTCTCCCTTCTTTCATTCCTTCCTCTTATGTCCTTTCCTTCTGTCTGCGGGTGACTCTACACAGAGTGACAAGCCAAATGGTCCCCTGTACACCAGGAAACCATTTACTACACTGAGTGGTAACCATCTCACCAAATTATGGCACCGGTTCTGTTATCGTTTCAACCCCTGATGGAATTCATTATTTTTCTGTTCTCCAATGGAGAGTTCTCTCAGTGACAAGAATTTTGAGTACCAGTTACTTCATTTAATACAGCACAGCCTCATATATGTTAGGTTGGATTGGTTTGGTTAGGGTAGGTTAAAAAAAAAAATTAAGTGAGGTTAGGGACTTAAACAGTAATTTTACCATTGTGGTTTAGTGGTATATGAGAGAGGAGGGTGTGAGTTGGGAGCAGGGCAGTGAAATGGCGGGGAACAGGGCGACTTGGAGGTGATTTATTTGTGGCCACCCCAAACGGGATTGAGGCGTCTGACAATAGATAGATAGATAGGTTTAGTGGGTAATTAAAGCGTTTCAACTGGATTAAGCCTGTGTCAGTTTATATCCAAGGAGTGGAGGCTGGTCTCTGTCATCTTAAATGTCCGGACCAACTTGCCTAGCCCTGGGCTCCCATGCTCCTCATGGGCAACACAGAATTCGATGAAGTGTGTGGGGTAGTATTGAATATATGGTGTACTTGTTTTGCCATTATTTTAAATGTCATATAGTCATTAAGTAGCAGTGCTAGGCTTATACTAGCAGCTCAGTTCTGACAGCTAACCCATACCTGCATTTAGTGGGTGCCATGGAGAATAATTAAAAACAAGAACAAGCTAAAGAAAATGATGGTACATCCAAAGCATTTTATTCAGAAAAAGAAAATTATGACCTTTGCCCTCAGTTTTGTTCTTTAACCTTAACCTTTCAGTCTGATGATTTGTATTCTTGATGTGTTCAGTGAGGCTTATTTTGTTCAGGAGAGAATTAATCAAACTACATGCCTTAGATGCAGCTTTTGCTCTCCTGATCATACTCTGATCATCTCACATTAAATGAAATCATCAGCCAATCAGTAGAAAAGGTCCACCACTCAGAATTGCCATTTTTGGATATGTTAAGGTCCATTAGGCTTGGCTCCTGTGGTTCCTATACATACCCTTATTTTGATGACATGGTTAGAAGAGTTAGAAACAAAGGATGTCAAGGTTAGAAGTGAAAGTTGTCAAGGGTAGTACCAAATGATGTATTTAGTGCTGTTGGATGTCAAGGTTAGGACCAAAGGATCTCAAGGTTAGGAGCAAAGGATAACTGATGCCAGGATGAGGACCAAAAGAGTGAATACTATTTTGAGGAGTAAATCCTGTCACCATCGTCCCTGCCCCTCCCCTAAAAAAAATAAATAAATAAATAAAAACCACTGATTCATTAGAACAAGAATACAATATTCAAGTGATAGATGACATTAGCATATGGACTCTTTCTAATTAAATACAGTACATGTATCATACTTTGGGTGAAGATGTTTAGAAGTAGTAGTATAAATGTTGTAGGTCATGCTCAGGTCAACCAGCAGTGGTATTTGCCTAACACTAATCAGTGCACCAGCTCCACAAGGGAAGGCTTCACCTGGAATGTCATGGGTCACCTGCTTGGGAACTAGACTCTTGGGGGGGGGGGGAGTTTGTTGGAGAAGTGAGACCATTTTTATATTGGGTTCAGTTCTGTTTTGGTGTCTGAATGTCTTCAGTATTTATTTATTTGCTTTTGTTGTGAAAGTATTGTTATATTTTACAGTACTTTTGGGGTGGGCTCTCACCATCCACTCACTTGATGTACTGTTGCTCTCGGGTGCCTGTCATTTCCTCTCTTTGTTCCTTCTTTCCATCCTTCCTCTTGTCTTTCCTTCCTTCAATCTTTCCTCTTCCTTCATTCTGTGGGTGACTCTACTCTGAGTGACAAGCCAAATAGTTTCCATTAGCTATACCAAGAAACCATTTACTATGTTGGGTGGTAATCATATAACCAGATTATGGTGCCCGGTGGTTTAGTGGCAATTAAGGGGCTCCATTCAGATTGAGCTGGTGCAGGTATATATCCAGTGGGTGGTTGGGGTTTACTGTTCACATAATGCCACTCAGGGATGAATGAGGTTGGTCACTCTCATCTTAAATATCAGGACCAACTTGCCTAACCCTGGGCCCCTTCATGCCTCATGGGGCAACACTAGATTAGATGATGAGTGAGTGAACTTTATTTGCACCATAATTCTGTTTAGTGAGCATTATCATGTTACCCGGATTACCGGTATTTAGTTCTGAGGTACGTCTTGGAATTAGTATACTGTATAGTCTTCAGTTCCCTTATGTATGTCTGTATCAGTTTGTCTGTATTTATCTGTGTATCTATCTATCTATATGTATATACAGTATATATATATATATATATATATATATATATATATATATATAGATAGATATATATACAGTAAACCCTCTGCATAACGAACCCTGGTATTACGAATTTCGGATATAACGAATGGCCAAATCGCAACAGAACTTCCCCCGGATTTTGCGAACAAAGGTCGCTAAATGTGGGTGAAGTTCGCAGATCAGACCACGGTGACAACAGCATCCCTTCCTGGCGCAGTACGTGCACTTCAACAGCATCCCTTCCTGGCACAGTACATGCACTTCAACAGCATCCCTTCCTGGCGCAGTACGTGCACTTCAACAGCATCCCTTCCTGGCACAGTACGTGCACTTCAACAGCATCTCTTCCTGGTGCAGTACGTGCACTTCAACAGCATCCCTTCCTGGCACAGTACGTGCACTTCAACAGCATTCCTTCCTGGCACAGTAAGTGTACTGTAACAGTACTACATTATATTGTATTCTTATTATAGGTATTGTATTTATGTGTACTTCATATAGTATTGTATTTACATGTACAACTTCGTAACCCATTAAATTTTCCATGTAAAGCTTCATACAGTTAGTAAGTTATGTTTGAGCACGTAGGACCGAACTACAGGAATCCCTTTAATATGCGAAGTAATACAGCCAAAGGCATGTCTGGGAACTGATTTTGTCCGGATATTGGGCCCCTGCCTCCTGGACTGGTACTTATGGACCCTAACCTAGCCTAACTTTGAAAACCACCTAAATAACTCCCTACTGGACATGCATAGCACCTTTTTAAGACCCTATTCACACCAATAATGGACATAAAGCTTGAAATAATTGAAAAGGAGCCAGAGAATGAGGAATTAGAAGTGAGTATGGAAAATATTCAGCAAGGTACAGGGTACTTACAGCATGTCTGTGGCCACCTCCTCTAAGGCTCTGGCAGTGGTGAAAATGCTTTTGAAGCAAGTACAGTAATACAGTGTTGTGCTGCACTTAATTCTTCGCACTGTGAGTTATAATATTCTGTTCTTAATTGCACCACACCAGTTTCAACTACCAGTTTGCACTCCACACTTAATCCTTTGCACTCCAAATCCTAATTTCTTAACATTGCACAACACTGTGAATTCCCATGTGGTCTAGTAGCGAGGTATTGCAGTTTGTTCACTGTTTATTCACAGAAACGAGCACGTGTGGCATCCATTGTGATGAGCATCTACTCACGATGGTAGTTTGGTGGTAACTGGGGAGGGGGGAGGAAGGAAGGAAGGGGTGAAGGGGCCGTGTGTAAACACAGCTGTTTCGCGCCATGCGCCAGTTTCAAATTACAGGTGGGATTCCCCCCCCCCCAAAGGCCCAGGCCAAAAATGTCTGGAAATTGGGGTGTCCAGGAATCGGGCGTCCGGTTATTACAGGGATTACTGTACTCCCCGTATATAGTGAACTGAGTTCGGTAATCCCTCGGAAATACTGACCCCTCTTATATAGCGAACTTTCGGATATAGTGACCCACCCCTTCCCCCAAGTAGTTCATTATATTGAGGGTTTATTTTATATATATATATAGTATATATACACAAGTGCTCGTGGGCCCTTCGGGCCCCTCGCACTTGCTCCTGCAGAGGGCTCTTGCGTTTATGTGCTGTTCCAGTGTAATGTCAAATGGATTTTTTGCAGCCAACGAATTGATCGTGTTATTTGCAGCATCAGGAATGGAAGCCAAGTTGTCCGAACGCAAGTCTGAAGTACACACACAGACACACGGCTACTGTTACAGTTTATTTTAGTACTACTTCTGGGCAAAAAATTCTAAGGAGATCCTATGTTGGGCTGTGGGAGCAGCATTTTTTGGTCAGAATGTGATCGCTTATTAAATATAGTAAAAGTTTTTCAATCGTGATGGGACCAAGTTTTCTCACATCAGCTATTTTTTTGTGATTTTTGTGCCAATTTTGGTGCAATTTGAATGTGTACCTGGTAGTTTTGGCTGGCCAAAATACACACACACACACACAGCTAGTGCTACAGTATATTATATATATATATATATATATATATATATATATATACTGTATATATACAGTGCTCGTCAGAAGTATTCAGCGTTGTCCGCCGGGCGCGCAATACTTATGGCCCAAAAAGAATCACCCATTTTTGGGGGTAAGAATTGAGCCATAAGTTTGAGCTCCGAGCATGACGTCACGGTAGCCTGAGGCCTTCTGACGCGCTGGTTGGTTCCCGCCTCAGTCGCCCACAGGCTGCCTGAGAGAGAGGAACTCCGCCGAGTGTCCCTCACAAATTGCGCCATTTTTTACCGAGTGTCCCGCAGTGTTTTGGCCTTCAAAACTTTGTTATGGCACCTACTCGTGAACTATCGAGTGAAATCATATCCCAGATCATTGCTCTAAAGGAGGCAGGCCACCAGACAAAGGAAATTAGTGAATTGGTTGGTGTGGCACGATCGACAGTGCGTCGTTGGTGTGCGCGGTTTTGGGAGGAAAACAGTGGCGAAGTTCCCACAAAGAAACCGAGGTCTGGTAGGCCTAGGAAAACTTCCCCAAGGTCTGTTAATGTTTTAAAACGTGCAGTGGAGTTTAATCCTTGTGTGAGTGCAAGGAAAATTAAGGAGAGCAACCCAGAAGTGTTTGGTGAGGTGTCAGTGAGAACAGTGTCTCGTAGGGTGCATGAGCTTGGTTACACAAGTCACAGGCCTGTGAAAAAGCCTCTTCTCTCTAGCAGCCAGAGAATTCGTAGGCTTGCCTTTGCTAATAAATATCTAAATTGGGGTGAGGAGCAATGGTTGTCAGTGTTGTGGTCTGATGAGGCAACATTTAGTGTTACCTGTAACAGAGGAGCATGCAAAGGTAGTGACCCACTTGACCCACGGTATGTAGAAAGCACAGTTAAACATCCTGATTCACTCATGGTATGGGGTTGTTTCTCAGGGAAGGGTTTGGGGAAGCTTGTTGTACTTCCCAAGAACCTCAGAGTGAATCAGGATGTTTACCTGGAGCTTCTGTGTGATCATTTACCAGACTCCTTCGAGCTAACAGGTGCACGAGTGTTTCAGCAGGACAGTGCACCTGCTCACAAGGCCAAATCGGTCACCAATTGACTTCGTGACTGCGAGGTATCATTCATGACAGACTGGCCAGGAAATAGCCCAGACCTCAACCCGATTGAAAACCTCTGGTACCTCGTAAAGAAGAGTCTCCAAGGGAAGGACGTGAGCTCTCTGCCTAAGCTGGAAGCCGCCATTCGTGACTCCTGGGACAAAATACCCCTCCAGCACCTCAGGAGCCTCGTCCTTTCATTTCCAAGATGTCTCAGGTCCGTGAAGAAACGTAAAGGCTACCCTACGAAGCACTAAAGGTAAATAAAATGCATTATTTATATGTTTTTTCAATGTTGAAAGGTTTGTTTCTCAGGAGGGACGCAGGGCGCCCCATACTTCTGACGAGCACTGTATAATATACTGCTTGAGGGTGCGAAAGTGGATGTCTGTGGAATAACTGAAACAAAATGGGGAAGAGAAAGTGTGAGAGAATGGGAGTATGGATGGGGTATATGTGCAGGAGTAGGTGAGAATGAGACGGCGAAAGGAGTATGTATAGTTGTGAGTAAAAGATGGAAGAAGAGCATAAGACAGTATGGATCACTTGGGTCAAGGATTGCGTGGGTAAGGTTGAAAGTTGGAATACAAATGTGGGCGATTCTATGTGTGTAAGCACCAACGCAAGATTGTGCTAGCAGAGTGAGAGAAGAGTTCTGGACAAATGTGGAAGTGTACATGGAAAAGTTTGGAAGGAATGAGAGAGTGTTTTTGATTGGTGATATGAATGGTAAAGTAGGGAATGTGAAGGTGGATGGAATAGTTGGTGAGTGGGGTGTGCCTGCTGAGATAGATGAGAATGGCAGTGCGTTAGTGGACATTTGTGCCGGGAGGGGGTTGGTGATAGCCAATACCCTCTTCAGGCATTAAATGATCCACAGGTATACATGGCAAGTGATGAGAAGGGTGGGTGGTGAATTGAATGAAAGGAAGGCAATGATTGATTATGTGTGTGTGGATGAAAGGATGTGAAGATGTGTAATGGATGCAAGAGCTTATAGAGGTTGGGGGAGTGGACTTTCTGACCACTACTTGGTGGTGACCAGAATTAGGATCCATGTAAGATGGAGAAATAGAAGAAGGGAAAGACGAGAGGAAAGAGTAGTTGCAAGGAGAGTTGAAAGGTTACAAGAGGATGAGAAAAAGGCAGAGTATAAGAGAGAAGTGGAGGAACGATTGGGCAAATATGAATTGGAGCAGATGGGGGATGTGGAAGGTGTGTGCAGGATATTTACAGAAGAAATATGTGCAGCATGTGATGTGGTGTGTGGGAAGAAGAGAAGACAGAGGGGGGTGCAAGGAACAGCATGGTGGACTGAAGAGGTGAGACAGGCTGTGGCACAAAAGAAGAAAGCATACAATGAATGGATGAGAAATAGGGGCGTGGAAGAAGTTGAGAGGTGGAAGAGAGAGTTATATATAGAAAGAAGAGAGAGGTGAAAAGATTAGTAAGAGAGAGTAAGAATAGAGTGGATGAGGAATTTGGAAGGAATTTGAGTGTAAAGTGGAGGGACTGTAAGAAAATGTTCTGGAAAGAGGTGAAGAGAGTAAGACAGGGTGAAAGTGAGGTTAGCGGAGGAGTGATAGATAAAAATGGTAGATTACTAGTGGAGAAGAGTGAAAAAGTGAGCAGATGGAGAGAACACTTTAAGGAATTGTTGAACATACAGGATGGAAGTAATGCGAGTATAAGTGGCTGGGGAATGGCTGGGAGAAGGAGGGAGGTGAGAAGACAGGAAGAAATCAGTAGGATAGAAGTTGTGGAAGCAGTGAAGAAAGTTAAATGGGGGAAAGCCCCAGGAATTGATGGAGTGTGTGGTGAAATGCTGAAGTATGGGGGAGAAATAGTAGTAGAATGGATGTGGAAGATGTGCAGATTGGCCTGGGAGGAAGGTAGAGTCCCAGAGGATTGGAAGTCAGGTATAATTATTCCCTTGTACAAAGGAAAAGGGGAAAAAGAAGTGTGTGGTAATCATAAGGGCATCTGTCTTCATAGTATAATAGGAAAAGTGTATGGTAGGATACTTATTGACAGAGTTAGAGAAAGAACAGAGGTGGAGAAGAACAGGGAGGCTTTAGGAAGGGAAAAGGTTGTGTAGATCAGATATTCATTCTTAGATCTTTAGTGGAAAAGTTTCTAGAGAAGGGAAAGAGGTCGTATGTGGCTTTCATGGATTTGGAGAAAGCATATGACAGGGTGGATAGACAAGGATTGTGGAAAGTATTAAGAATATATGGAGTAGATGGGAAGTGTGTTTAATGCTGTCAAGAGTATGTATGATGGTGCTAAGGCTGCAGTGCGTGTGGATGGTGAACTGAGTGAATTTTTCTCTTTGAAAGTTGGGTTGAAACAGGGATGTGTCATGTCTCCATGGTTGTTCAATCTGTACATGGATGGGGTAATAAGAGAGGTACAAGGTAGGGTAGTGGATGTTGGAGTGGCCCTGGTGAGAGAGGGTAGTGTTTGGAAACCCCCTGTACTGTTGTTTGCAGATGATACTGTGTTGTTGAGTGAAGACGAAGGGGAGCTTTAGGCTTAGCGGATTAGTTTGGGAGTGTGTGTAAGAAACGGAATCTAAAGGTGAATGTAGGGAAGAGTAAAGTGATGGTCTTTGAGAGAGGTGAAGTCAGTGAATATACAGCGAGGTTGGATGGTGAGGAATTGGAAAATGTGAGTACGTTTAAGTACTTGGGTAGTGTGATGAGTAAGGATGGAGGTTTGGAGGGTGAAGTGCTTGAGAGGGTACAGCAGAGAAGAAAGGTTGCTGGTTCCTTGAAAGAAGTGATAAGAAGCAGAGAAGTGAGCATGGAAGTGAAAAAGTTACATGACAGTATTATGATACCAACTCTAATGTATGGAAGTGAAGCTTGGACGTTGTTGGAAGGACACAAGTCAAGAGTGAGAGCAGTGGAAATGAGTTACTTAAGAGGAGCCTGTGGAGTCACATGGAGAGACAGGTTGACGAATGAGGATATAAAGGAGCGTTGTGGTGTGGATGTGGATGTGATAGGAAGCGTTAGGAGGAACACACTGAGGTGGTTTGGCCATGTGGAGAGGATGGAGGGTGAAAGACTGACGAAGAGAGTGTATGTGAGTGAGGTGGAGGGGGGAAGAGGGACGGGGAGGCCGAGGATGAGATGGAGGAATGGGGTGGAGAGGTATATGAGAGAGGGGGGTGTGAGTTGGGAGCAGGGCAGTGAAATGGCAGGGGACAGGGCGACATGGAGGCGATTTGTTTGTGGTCACCCCGAACGGGATTGAGGCATCTGGCAATAGATAGATAGATAGAAGACCCTATTCACACCAATAATGGACATAAAGCATGAAATAAACGAAAGGAACCAAAGAATGAGGAATTAGAAGTGACTGTACCTCAGCCAGGGTACTTATAGCACGTCTGTGGCCGCCTTCTCTAAGGCTCTGCCAGTGGTGAAAATGCTCTTGAAGCACATACAGTAATCCAATGTTGTGCTGCACTTACAGTAATTATTTGCACTGTGAGTTATTATTGTTTAACACTGCACATTCGTTAATTGCACAACACCAGTTTCAACTGCCAGTTTGCACTCCACAGTTAATCCATTGTACTCTAAATTCTAATTTCTCAACACTGCACAACAATGTAATTCCCATGTGGTCTAGTGGTGAGGTATTGCAGTTTATTCACTGTTTATTCACAAAAACCGAGGACGTGCGGCATCCATTGCGATAACCATCTACTTGTGATCAAAGTTAGGCAGTAACTGTTGGTGAGGGGGAAGCAGGGTTGCCAGATCACAACTTGGCCACATTACCAAACTCCTCAGTTTTCATTACCAAATTTGACTTTTCATTACCAACTTCATAAAGTTAGCATTTATTCTTCACTAATTATATATACAAGTGGAAATACATGTAATCACTCTCCTTATAATTAACAGCATGTTGATTATTTTCACGCAATGTAGGCTAGCAGATTAATAAGTGAGAACAAACAATCCACCATCTCCATCCTGTGTATCCTCATCTATCTATGTATCTATCTATTGCCAGACACCATAATCCCGCAAAGGGTGGCCATTTGACACTGAGTTAGTTGTTTTACAGGGAGGGGGATCAACCCTCCACCAACCCACTTGTTGACACGTAGGGAGCACTTATGGTTTGGTTATATGGTTACCACCCAGCGTTGTAAATGGTTTTTTGGCTTACAGGAAACCATTTGGCTTGTCACTCAATGTAAAGCCACCTGTTTAAGGAAAGAAAAGGAATAAGAATGACAAGAAAGATAGGAGAAATAGGAAGAGAGGAGGGCAGGCACAGAAAAAGAATGATAAAAGCTAAGGAAGTAGGCAGCACTAGATCAAGTGAGTGGATGATGGTCGCCACCATCCTCATACATGTGAAATATCCGTTTGGTAATGCATTATTCTGATTCATTACCAAACGAATTTTTCATTACCGAATTGGCCCACATTTGGTAATGAAAAATACCAAATGGCAACCATGACAGGGGAGGGGGGGGGAGGAAGGAAGGGGTGAACGGGCCGTGGTGTAAACAGCTGTTTGGCACCGCGTGGCAATTTCAAATTACGGGTATATATGTATGTATGTATATTATAGTGAATAATATGGCAAGTACTAGTAGTAACTGACTTGATTTTTAGATTATTATACTGTATTCATAAGAATGAACAGGTCAGAATGGATATGCATAGTCTTATAGCATCTACAGTACTGTATGTTAGGTTCTGCAGCATTTCCCATAGAACACTAACATTCACTCCTGTAAATTACATTACAGTATAAATAAGGTAAAAGCTTGATATAATGAACCTGGGATAAAATGGAAGCTTGAGAAAACGGAACGACTTTTTTCTGTAAGGTACTTGCAACATACCAGAAGTTTTACGTTCAATCGCAAGGCGTCAGGTTTCTGTAATGGAAACAAGCCGGTTTGTCCGTGGCTATGGAAAAATCGCGATGCACCGGAACGTTTCCAGTTGATCACGAGGCACGGGGCTTTGTCACAGGCTGTGGCAACGAGCCACTTCGTCTCAGGCCAGGTGAGGCCGCTCACCTTGCCACAGTCTACCAGCAACTCCTGCATCGTTCAAATCTTCTCTCCAAGTGTGCATGATTACCTTGGCTTTACAAACTTTTTTGTGCCTTTTGTGTTGAAAATAAGCAAACCAATCATTCGCCACGCCTAAAGTGCAGGAAGAAAAGGAAAAGGTGAGGCTTTCTCTGGGCCAGAAATTAGAAATAATCGCGAAAATTGAGCATGGTATACCATTGAAGATGATCATGACCGACTATGGGGTCAAGAAAACGCAAGTGTAGGAGAGTCGCAAGCATAAAGAAGAAATGAAGGAATAGAAAGTGTTGCCAGATGCGAATGCTAGTTCTTCTAAGAAATCAGCATTTTTGGAAAGATAGTCTCCGAAGAAGCCTATCTATCTATCTATATACCTAGGCTGCTTCCCCCAAGGAAAGGGAGGTAGCCGAGACAGGACGACACACTCCCAATTTACTCATCCACTCAAACACATTCATTCGCATCTTAGCCCCAAAGGGGAGAAGGGACAGATCCTCACCGCACCACACCGCCCGAGGGTCAACTGTTCAGTGCAATCAGTGACATCCACAGCAGGGCCCGACAGCAGAGCTGGTTTACCCCTGCCACATCATAATAGACCGATCCCCTTACCCGCGCCTGACATGATCAGGTGATCAGACCAAATGCGGGAGAATATCCCCTCAGGGCTGCGTCATCGTTTATCCATTCACAATTTCTCTCCATTTATTTTTGTCACGCACAGCCACTGTTCCTTGCTCAACAGACATCCCTCTTGCATCCAACACTCTCTTCATACTGTCCATCCATCCGATTCGTGGTCACCCTCTCAGCCTTACACCTCTCGCATCAGATCTAGTTATCTTTTTCACCAATCGCTCATCATCCATTCTCTCCATATGTCCAGACCATCGCAACACCCTCTGCTCAACTCGATCAGCCATCTCCCGAACAACTCCAGTTCTCCTTCGCACATCATCATTTATCACTCGATCCATACACGTCACTCCACACATACTACTCAGACACCTCATCTCCATTAGATTCAAACTTCCTCTCTGCTACCCCCATATTTCATGTTTCAGCCCCATATAACGCAATAGGTACCACAACACCCTCATACAGCCTTCTCTTCACATCCATTCTAAGCGAATGACATCTAAACACATTTTTCATTCCTCCCAGCATCTTTCCTACTTCATTCATTCTAAACTTCACTTCTGCATCTATTCTTCCATCCACAGCAACATGTGACCCTAAATACTTAAAACACTCTACCTCCTGAAGCAACTCACCATTCAAAACTATATTCATCCTTCTACCATCTACCAACCTCGTACACTTCATCGCTTTACTCTTATTCTCATTTACTTTCAGTTTCCTCCTTTCACACACCCAAAATATAAAAACTTGAGGAGGCTGTGTTTAAGTGGTACCAGCAGCAGAGAGCCCAGGGTATGCCAGTGCGATGGCCTGAGATAAAGAATGCTGCTTTAAGGTTTGCTGAAAAACAGGAAATAGAAGATTTCCATGCGAGTAATGGCTGGATATCTAACTTTTCAAAGCGGCACGACATCGTGCATAAGAAGGTTGTCGGTGAGTGTTGCAGTGCTGATGTCGTGAGTGTGCAACCATTCATAGAAAAAATAAAAGCAGTACAAAGTGAAAATGGCCTTAAGCCCTGGGAGATATACAATGCTGTTGAGACTGGCCTCTTCTGGAAGGCACTGCCAGACATAACACGTGCCTCAAGAAGCTAGTCCAGTGTCCCAGGCCACAAACAAAGTAAGGCTCGAGTATCAGTGTTGCTGTGTTCAAACTCAGACGCAACCACAGACTGCGGCCTATGGTGGTGGGGACCAAAAAGCGACTGCGTGCGATGCGGCCTGTTATTGACAATCAGCCTGTGGACTATGATAGTAATGCCAAGGCCTGGTTTACAGGCACCATTACCAGGTGTTGGTTCTTCACTAAATTTGTCGAGTCTGTAAAGAACTATCAGATGCGTGTGCGCAATGTACGGCTAGATCAGGCCCCAGCGCACCCATCAGAGGAGATCCTGGTGACACACAACGGGCAGATTCAGACCATGTCCCTCCCTGCCAACACCACTTCCGTCCTGCAGCCCATGGACCAGGGTATCATCAGTATCTTCAAGAGGCATTACAGGAGGCTAATGCTGGAGGATATCCTGGTGGTAGAGATGGAGCCTGAGGCAGGAGAGGAAGATACAAGGGGAAGGAGGAGTGTGGAGGCATGGAAGAAGTACGACATGCATGGTACAGTTTTCAACATCCGAAAAGTCTGGGACACCATATCAAACAGAACAGTCATTCATGGGTGGAATGCCTTGTTCGGGGAGAGGGACGTGTGTCAGAGGGCGGAGGATGAGGATGCCAGCTTCGAAGGGTTCACTGCACGGGAGTGCAGGCAAGCGTTTCAATATGCAGGAGAGGCTGAGGTGGAGATGGAGGAGATCCAGGAGTGGCTGAACCTCGATGCTGGTGACCCTGGCTTCCACATGCAGACCGAGGACGAGATTGTGGCCGAGGTGACAGCGGAGGAGTCTACACCCGACGAAGACATGACGGAGTTCACCAGTGCAAAGAAAGGAGCCTCCCTTGCCTCAGATTGTGTAGAGCTTTGCTGGACTACATCCTCGACTCAAACTACGAGGATCTCCAGAGCTTCTACCCCCATCTGAGGGAGATGAGAACAAGAATAAAGAAAATACAAAGGGAACTGTACGAGCCACGGCAGACAAAGATCGAGGACTTCTTTAAGCCACCTACGTCACATCAACCCAGGGAAAGGAAGGAAAACTGGACTTCAGATTTCTCATTACCATCCACCAGCAGCCTCCCCTCCACAGAATCTGATGTTTCCATTCCTTCCACCTCTACCAAAGGGACACCACCTGTAACCCCATCACCGACACCATCCCTGATGATCCCCAGCCCCACCATCACCCAGTGCCACCCACAGTGCTGATGGAGGGGGACTCAGACAGTGAATAGGGAAGCATCACGCCTGACACATGTTTGGGGGGCTGTGTCAGGCATAATTCTACAAACAAGTCATATCCCTTCCATTTGGAGGTGAGTTTTTTACTGTTTTATTTATTATTATTACTGAGTTGTTATTATTATTATTATTATTATTATTGTGGGTTCTGACTGCACTGTGTGTATCATTATGACTAGCATAGGCAGCATGTGTGTGTGTAGCAAAAGAAACTGTTTAGTAGCAACAGTGTATAGGCTTCAGGTTATGAGTTAGGGAAGAAATATCAGAAAAATCACAAATTTCCGGAAAATTCCGTTCCATCTATGGTTTTTGGAATGGATGCATGAATAAGCCGAATATTTGATAAAACAGAATAGGGGTTGGCTGAATTATTCCGTTATATCAAGCTTTTACTGTAGTAGTTGAGATGATACAGGTAAGAAGTGTTGTCAGCAGCATAAAAAAAAAAAAAAAAAAAAAAAGCCATAGCTAACCATCGGCATGTGCGACCACACCTGGCTGGCTTGACAGGCAGAATAATCTAATGTTTGAACTGATTATAGCACCGCTTCAGGGTTGCAGGTTTCTTGCCATTGCTTAAACCGCATTGGATTCCCTTGATGTAAGATATTGCTTTGCCAAACATTAAACACGATGAATGCTGCATTAGGCTTCCTGGTCTGCCCCCGAATGCGCAAAAAAAAAGGGGGGGGAATTTTTCTCAAAAATGGTTTTTGCTCATATGAAATGGAAGAGTGCATGAAAAAGTATAGGGAAAACATATATGATTTCATTATTTACTATAGTTCAGCCGTGGTGAAGTAATGAAGTTGTAAATCTCAATACTAATAATAGGGAAATATTGAGGATGCATGGGTGGTGGCAGAATGCACGGATGGTGATGGAAATAGCTCAGTTGAGATGCCAAACAGCTTTACAAGTGCGCCCATTTAAAAAAAAAAAAAAAAAAAAAATGTATGTAGCAGCTACACGTTTTGTATCACGTGAAGTACGTAGCAGCTATTGGGTTAATAAAAATTCAGCATATGACAGTTGTGATAATAGCAGTACCATACCCTGATTAATGGCAAAATCTTGTCTGTTCCTTTCACATACAGTAAAACCTCAATATAACGGACTTCAATAGACCGGAATTCGCTATCGGACTTGAGGAGCTACCGGACTAAATTCCTATATATCGGAAAAAGTCTGATAAAGCCAGAAGCAGTCCGGATTGCCTGACCACTTCAGCTATGTTCACCACAATAAGGTAAATAAAAGACATGTTTATCCGTGTACAGTACTGTATTATTATATATATTATACAATTTGAGTAATGTAGTGAAGCTATAACACAGTACAGTACCGCAATGGTAGTCAAAACAGTTTAAAAACTGTTTATGCAATCCGGACTAATGTCTGATATATCGGAAAAAGTCCGGATTAGCAGGGGGAAGTCCGGATGTCACTTGTATCGGAATTTTGAATTTTTCGGAATGGTTTGGGCCCCTATTAGTCCGTTATAGTGAGGTCTTACTGTATAGGCTATTTACTTAGAAAGCTAATGCATGCATGCTGCATGGCCTAGCTTCCTGGCACTGGTAGCCATTGCCTGCTTCTTGGTACTGCTATTATATATAAAATGTTTGTACATAGAAAGGAAACACTTTTTCTCATCATTCTGCATATTCTGCTTATAACTTTGTTTAAATATTGGAGTATCAGCACATATATTTTTAGTTAACTGTCAGAATATGATCACATCTGATAGCTGTAGCCACATATCATGTGTGCTGTGTATCACAGTATGATGACGTATGATGGCTGTATTATAGTCATATCTTTCAGGTGTTATGATTTATATCAGAATATGGTGACATGATGGTTGTTTTATAGCCATATACTGTATCAAGTGAATGTTGCATTGTAATATTTATTGGCTTTCTTTGCAAGTTTACATGAACAAAATTCAGTAAAGTTTACCTCCCTCTTCATCAGGATTGTAGTTTTGTACTGTAAGAGATGGCAGCCATACCCCCAACTCCGGAGCGACCAACACACACAGAGACGAGCCACTTGGTGAGCAACAGAATGGAGCCTCAGGGTGCTGCAGCAGGGATGGGGGCAGAGGTTACAAATGATGTGGGAGAGCCAGGCACCAGTACTAGTGGCAGGGACACAGCTGACACCATAAACACACAGGAACTGGTGTTTGACCTACAGCTTGTGGTTGATGGCTTCACTGAGTGCAAAGGGGAAGATGGTCAGCTTTACTTAGATGGATACTTACGTGCCTACAGTGAACTCAACAAGTAAGCAGAAATTATTATGTTAAAGTCATTTACCATGCTTAATCATCATCATCAGCCTACATCTCACCCTTCTGTTTGGGTAGATAGGATCCCAAAACAGGAGTATGAAAACACACTACTGTAGTAGGAGAACCAGCATCAGAGTGTCAGTGACTTGAGTTTATAGCCATTCACTCGATATTTAAACATGACAGTCCATGCAGACCATGTAGCCAACCTACTTTGTAGCAGTTGGGTAGAATGACCATCAGTGTTTGTGTGTCTGTCCACAATTATAGTGATAAAATGCTTATGAAAGTACAGCAGAATGTGTCCTCAACTATGTTGGCATATCCTATGTTACCCCCTCTTTGACAACAGAGAGCCCAAGGCTAGGGTATTGTAGTTCAGATCATTTAAAGTGTAGAATGTAGTCTGATATCTCCAGCAGTGTTTATATGACTGTAAAATCTCCCTTCACCTCTTAGATTTAAACCGTAGCACATTGATGCATGGTCTTCTTCAGCCTGAAACTTTTACCACCAGACCTCCGAGGCATCAACGATACCATCATGCTTGGAGTAATTAAAGCTATTGAGATGGTCTAGGAGACCTTGTTTAGGAAGAGTGTAGTTTGATGAGATGCAGTTGGGATTTTTGTCATGTAGTGATTAACAGATACTGTACTGTTTTCAAAGTAAAGAAGTTGCAGAAAGAAGAGTTGGTGGCAGTACTGTCAAAGAAGAAGGAGAGTGGCCATGTGCCGTTTGCCTCAAGGGCTTGGAAAGTAATTCCAGCTTGTCCAGTGTTTGTAATAAGTGATTTCATAACTGATGTAATGGTATTAGGGGTAGACTGCAAGATAATGCTGATTTCATGTGTGTGGTATGTTGGGGAGAGCATGTGGAGATTGTCAGGCATGATAGGACTGATCTTGCTGGTAAGTCACTTAAGTGTGTGGAAAAGTTATGTTACTTGGGAGACATTTTATGTGCTGGAGGTGGGACTGGAGCCAGCTTTGTAGCTAGAGTGAGGAGTGGTTAGAAGAAGTTCAGGGAGCTGTTGCCTCTCCAGACATGAAGGGGGCTTTCCCTCTGTGCCAATGGATCTTTGCATGCAGCATGTGTTAGGAGTGTAATGCTGTATGTTAGTGAGACTGGAGCAGTAAAGAAAGAAGATATTCCCAGGCTCAGATGTACAGAAATGACATTGATTAGGTGGATGTGTAGAATGTCCTTGAATGGGAGCCCCGGGGGGGGGGGGGGGGCTAGGATTGTGATTGAAGAATTGTGTGAAAGTATGGGACTGATGTGTATTGGTGTTGCAATGACGAGAGGTAGAGTGAGATGGTTTGGGCATGTGGAGAGGATGGGGGATGACAGTTGGGTGTTGAAAGTGAGAAGTGTTAATGTGTGGGGTAGGGTTGCAAGAGGCAGACCGAAAAAGACTTGGGACAAGATCATAGAGTGTGGCCTCAAGGATAAGGGACTGAATTGAGAGGCTGCCAGAGATCGAGCAGCATGGAGAGCTGCCATTTGGTGACCAGGGCCGAAGCATGCACGCATGTTGGATCCTTTAGAAATGAAATGAAACAAATTACGGCATTATGGGTGTCGAGAAGGCATATTTGATAGTGTTCCCAGAGAAATCATGAAGTGGACAATGATATGTGCCAGTCTGGCAATGAGTACATATGTGAAGATGATATAGAGTTTACAGTAAAGGTGATTGTGTATCAGGGGTTTCATGTTAACCCCCATCTGTTTATCATGGTGCATGAAGTAATGTGGGAATTGTGGTGTGGTTGCTATGGGAGCTGCTGTTGTTGCCCAGCCTCAGTCTGTATGCCCTAATAGATCCATTGACCTCAGGCAAGCAGCTGCCTTTGTGAGGTTGTTCTACAGGTACAGTACAGTACATACAGTGTGTATGGGTCTGGTGCCCCCTTGTGGTTGACAGTGCCTCACCAGAGTTGGACCCAGGTCCTTCTGATGGTGAAGTGCTGGGAAGTATGAGGAAGCTTGGCTCCTAGATGGACACAATAAATGTTCCGTTCAGAGTGCACAATACCATCATGTGTAGTCTCATCAGTGTAACTGTGGAAGCTGCTGCATGCAAATTATTTTTTCCCAATTGATTATGGCAAAGTAGGTGCTGCGATAAACATAGGAAGTGGAGGGAAGGTATGTGGTCTAAGAGCTTGTGAGTGAATGTGGAAAAGACAGAGTTTATTATCAACTGAGGCAGGTTAGTAGTGCTGTAACCAATAATGATACGGCAAACTGATATACTGTATCACCAATGTATTACAATCTTCTGATACCGAACTGATACCAGTTTTTATGGTCAGTTAGGATATCAGATATGGACGGAAGAAACATTGAAATGCTGTTTATTGAAGATTTTGCTCATTGTTTCACCTGATTTTCTGGGAAAGAACTTTGTGTCCTTGACACTTGTTTGCAGCTTAATAAAGAAAAGTCTTACTGAAAACCATTAAAGGTTCAGAATAATAAGTGGGGGAGTGGGAAAAGAGAAAGAGAGAGGGAAAAAGAAAGTCAAAGGCCAAAAAGCAGTTAACTGAGAGTGAGGCATACTGTGTATGCTTGTGGTGGTGTGTAAGTGTGGTGGCCATGTGGGTTTATGTGTGTAAAGTCTATACATACTGTCATCATAAGCGTAAACTGCCCTCGAACATTAGTTCTTACGGTCTTTATTTAGTTGTAATATTTACAGTCACTCTTCTCCCTGTAGTTTAGAGAAAGAAGTAATTTACTGAATAATAAGAAAGAAGGCAGTAGACGGGGCAATAAAGGGACAATAACTCTTTGAGACAAGGAGATGAATGACATTTGTCAGCTTTGTTAAGCACAGCCACTACAGCAAAACCATCCCTAAGTTGACAAAACTTTTACATATAACTCTTCCCTATGCACTTCTTCATTACCACTGTTACACTATGCAATTTTTGCCTTGTGTGTGTGTGTGTGTGTGTGTGTGTGTGTGTGTGTGTGTGTGTGTGTGTGTGTGTGTGTGTGTGTGTGTATATGTTTACCTAGTTGTATTTACATAGCTGTGATATACAGGAAATGAGCTACACTCGTGGGGTCTCATCTCCATGTTCTCAGTCAGTCAAACTTGCTTTAAACTCATTCAGTTTTTGAACTTGACAATCTTTTTGTCACCCTAAAGTGGGTGTCTCCAGGTTCTTTAAAGTAACTGCACAAATGACATACTAGAATGTACAAAGGATACACAGACAACCATTGTACAGTATTTGCAATTAATAATTAAATTCCTGATACCAAATTTAAACCCCATTTAAACATACACAATTCACTACTGGAACATATTTAGCTATATACGAAAGCATACAGTATATAACTATATACAGTTTATATACATAAACCCCTCCAGACAACAGGGACTTAGCAACACACACACACACACACACACACACACACACACACACACACACACACACACACACACACACACACACAAAGACTAGAGGGAATCCAATTAGGATAACATACACCCAAATACCATACTGATTACTGTCCCACTTAAAAGCAACACTGCAGCCCCCTACATAATCACTCCCCTGGGGCCTGAAAACAAACTAACGGTGTTGTGAACTCAGACACCTCGCAGTGTATCAGCTACCTTTAAACTACCAGAGCCTCGAACTCCGATACAGCCAAACCTAGGCACAATAACATCGTATATTAATACCAGAAAATATGTAAATAACCAAAAGGAATGTGCTACCTGAGCTCCACAACAACTGCTGCCCTTCTGCTGCCTCCACTGAACACTGTCACTCGCACTGAGTTACTTAACTACTGTACTTTATAACCTTAACATTTAACTGGGCATCCCATTAGCCACAGTGTAAATCTCGTAATACACCCAAGGTTCACCATAGCACTAGCGCCAGTAACCAGGCAACACGAGGTGCAACACAGTCCGGGCAACAGCCGGTATGGAACTGCCAGGCCACTCTTCCTTCTTTCTCTCCTCAGCTCGGTAACTGGTTACCAAAAAAATATATATATATGAAATACACCAAATCATTAACTAATGGTTCATACCTTTGCTTCGCATTAAACAGTTCCAAATATACATAACTCATTAAACTAACGAAACGAACCATTTGACATTATGTACAGAACAGTTACTAAAGACTTATTACTTAATCATTATAAACCATTCCTCAGATACCTGAACCATCCTGCTAAATTTAAAAGAGGTACTCAATTCATCGTCATTAAGCACACAGCCATAATTGAACCCTGGGAAAAATTTGAAACTATCAAATTTATTAGATTACTCAAAAAACTCAGAAACAAAACCAGAGGAAAAGCTGCTGACACTCTTTGCCCAGGCTGTTCAACAGGTCGGCGAAACTATATGGAAAACTGTATTTCTTGATGTCTTTCAAGCAAATTGTACTTTGCAGTTTCATTCCATGTCCTCTTGTTCCTCCCCAGTCCCATACAAACAGGTCTTTTCTATCAATTTTATATACTCTCATCATTGCCCTGAACAGTGCAATCATGTCGCCCCTCTCTATCCTTTCTCTTAAGAAAGGCAGACCCAGCATTTCTAGTCTTTCCTTGTATGATAGGTCTGTCTGGCTAGGGACCATCTTGGTTGCTGTTCTTGTATTCTCTCAATCTTGTTTATATATTTCTTTTTATGTGGCGACCACACCTCTGCCGTATATCCTAACCTGGGGGGAATCATCAGCGAGGAAGCCAGGAATAGTATAAGGGTATTGCTATCTGCCAAATCATGATCAAAGATGTACATATAGGCAAGTTGTTATTGTTGTTGTTGCTCAACCCTTGTTTGTCAGATCAATCAGACCCTCAGATAAACAACTGCCCCCATGGGATTGTCTCATATGTTCCCTACACCATTTATGTTGTGTCTGTGTTTTAATGTGCCATGTGTTGTGCAGTGCTGCATTATGTGTGTTATGTTGAGTGGGCCTATCCTACAGGGTAGGCATGTGTCATCTGTGATTCCACCTAACCTAGTTTAAAGCCAGTAGCTGAGGAGGGCTGAGTGACGTCCTGCTCTGAGCCTGGTTATAGATGAACTCAGTCATGTATATAAGACCAGTCAAAACCAAAATATGCAGTGTACTTAAGAGTTCATAAAACAAAATGGTCTATCTATCTATCTATTGCCAGACGTCTCAATCCCGTTTGGGGTGGCCACAAACAAATCACCTCCACGTCACCCTGTCCCCCGCCATTTCACTGCCCTGCTCCCAACTCACATCCCCCTCTCTCATATACCTCTCCACCCCATCCCTCCATCTCATCCTCAGCCTCTCCCTTCCTCTTCCCCCCTCCACCTCCACCTCACTCACATACACTCTCTTCGTCAGTCTTTCACCCTCCATCCTCTCCACATGGCCAAACCACCTCAGTGTGTTCCTCATAACGCTTTCTATCACATCCACATCCACACCACAACGCTCCTTTATATCCTCATTTATCAGCCTGTCTCTCCATGTAACTCCACAGGCTCCTCTTAAATAACTCATTTGGTAAGAATTCATATAAGTTCATATACTGTAGTGTATTATTCATGCATCTTACTTCATCTTTGCACATACGAGTACAGATATCTGTAAGGGAGAATGCTGTGTTATCAGGTATCTGTGATTTCTCAAAAGATTTTATTAATATTTAAACATTCTCCTGAAAAAAAGGCATCCTGATGCGCTGTGATAATGGAAGTAAATTGAATTTTAAAAATTAGTTGCAAAGCTGTATACAAAATAACAGCATGAAATGAACGCAGTTAACGTCAAAATTTGTTTCGATCGGCTGTGTTTCTCAGAGATTATGCATTTTATAGCACATACGAGAACTGCATTCGACCCCAGTGTTGTCTGCTAAAGTGATCAGTAACTTCAGGAACATCAATTGGTGCTCACACATGAACGTCCATAAATACCAATCCATTCAACTGATCATTTGTCATTGGGCTCATTGTTATCTTTTTATTTTTTCTTGGAGGGAATAATCTTGCAGGCTTATAGCCTTTGCTTCCATCCTTGAAAAAAAAAAAAAAAAAAGCCATGTCTTTCTTAAGGCCTCGTAAAATGCTGGAACTTCTTTCATTTTCACTACTGGTGACTGGTAGAGTGCAGATGAGGTGGAGCACAACATGAATGCATGGAAAGCATGAATCATTTTCATATTTAAATGCTGCAACAGGTCTCTCAGATTCTTTAATATGGGGGATGAATTTCAGTCTGATATTTTAATTACATAACTCTCTCTCTCTCTCTCTCTCAAAACCCATTCCTAACCCTGTGACATTTGATTTTCCAGGTGCGGGGTTGTTGCCTGGGCAACTAAAGCAACACCCCTGGATCTACCAATGATGATAACCACTATTAGTGTTTTCATCATCTCATCCATTTATTGAATTCCACTTTTATGTTTGTCAAGAGCTTATATTTCTCTATGACAGTCTTGTTAATATGTTTTTTGGGTGTCAAATTATTCTGGACCAACATTCTCAGGTCCTTCTCATCTCCTGTTGTTGTGATTGGTTCCTTTCCCATTGAGCAGTTCAGTGATGGCCTCTTAGTACTTTTACCCATTTTCAGTGTTTTGGACTTTTTGGCATTGAATTTCATTTCCCTTACCCAACTCCAATCCTAAATCCTGTCCAGATCTTCCTGCAGCATTTTGCAATCCTCTTCAACTTCAGCTCTTTTCATGATCTTTGCATCATCTACAAACAGGCTTGCATAACTGTTCATTTCATCCACCGTATTGTTTACATTGAACAGGAACATTACAGGCGCCAGCACCAAGCTCTGCGGAACTCCACATGTTACTTCCCTTCACCCTGACATCCTGTCCTTTATTACTCTCCTGATGTGTCTGTCTGTCATGAGTCATGAAGTCTTTTATCCATTCCAAGAGGTTTCCCTTCAGTCCTTCTGTGTGCTCCAGTTTCCACATTCGTCACTTATGGGATACCTTGTCAAAGGTTTTCTCCAGATCTAAGTACAGGCATACTCTGGTTTAACGATGCAATTGGTTTAGTAAAAACCCATCTGTAGGTGGGGTATCATATCTCTGGGTAGATTTAACATGTAAAGTAAAGGGATACGTTTTTGAGCTATGGGTTTTCCCCTCTGCCAAGTCCTAAACCTACCCAAATGAGTCCCCCAAAAAAAATTTAAGCCAATCTAAATGGCCTAACAGCTGTAAAAGAAGTTAACCTAAGCTGAAAGTTCAGCCTTAATGTAGTATTCTATCTATCGCCAGACGCCATAATTCCATAAGGGGTGGCCATTTGCCTTTGAGTTATTTGTTTTACAGGGAGAGGCACTAACCCTCCACCAACCCACTTGTTGACACGTAGGGAGCACGTTGCTTCCGTTTATTTAAATTTCAGGCTCTTTAAAGTGTGTGATTAGACATTGTGAACAGTAATGAAAACATTTGTATGTCATCCATCTACAGAACTTGAGTATATGAAAATGGAAGTTTGTGAAAATATGTGTTTTAACTGAGCTTTTTTCCAGGTAGTAATGAGAGCAATATTAAACAGAACATCCCATCCAAGTTATTTATTTTTGGTCATGCTCTGTATTTGTGGCTGGGAAGATTAAGGGGGACAAGGAAGAAGTTAAGTAACCAGTCTTTTCATTACTGACACATCATTGCCAGTTATAACCTAACAGGTGTATAGGAGGAAAAAGGGAGAGGTGTCAGTAGAGTGGAAGTAGGATCAGCAGTGGAGAAAACTCAAAATAGGGAAGAGAGAGAGAGAGAGAGGTGTGAGTGTGTGTGCATTTGCATATGCATACACTTGTGCATCCATGTATCATTGTGTGCATGCACACTTGTAAGGTAATGCTTGGGTTCTGTAGAAAGATAGTGATCAGATTGGGCTAGAGTTTTGCAGGAAATTTTGGGGATCAGATAATGTCCATGGTCTCATTTGAGTTAGTAAAAGAATTTACAAGTAATTTAAAAATGTCATTGTTATAATGGTTGCACCTGTTCCCTTACAGATTTCTACAGATTCTGGGAACAGTATTCAGCTTCGTGTCACATGATATACAAAAGAAGGTAATGATGAATTCCAGTGCCGTTAGTAAGAATTGTTTAGATATGAATAATGAAGGTCAGTGAGTGCAATATATTTTGTACAGGTTGTGCCCTCTAAGCTGTCGATTAAGATATTACTCTATAGTGTTTCAAAAGGTTATTATATAATGTTTTACAGAGTGTTGTAGATGAGATGTATTTGGGAAGAGGGATAGGGAAAGTAGTGGCCTCTTCACACTGAGGACAGACTTGGACATTTTCTGATGGATTATGTTGGTTGTTGTAATAAGGACATACCCTTCCATTGGATCATTTTCTGGGCATTTTATTTCTCTCTGTCAGATACATCATGTTTGGCGCTGAAAAATGGAATCCCAGAATGTGGCCAAGTTAGTCAAATGGGTTTTTCTTACTCGAACTTTTACCCTATCGTACACTATCAGACAATTATTCCAAAATACATCTGATTCCAGCTTCAGTGTGATAAGACCCTAACACATATCAGAATGTCTGATGAGTGATGCATGGGATGTGTAGTGGAGCACTAAAGGACGTGTGGGTATAATGTGTGCAGTTTTGACTGATAATTGAGAAAGTTTTGGAGAAGGATTGCACGATATTTGATGCATTTGTGGATCTTGGGGAAAAAAAAAAAAAGAAGATAGGGAAACCCTAGATGGGATACTTGAAAATACGTGGTATGTATGGTATATAAGGAAAACCACTGAATACTGTAAAGAATTTTCATGATGGGAGCTTAATACTGTATATGTACGGTACAGTATATGTGTAGTCAGTAATTTTACTATAATGATAGTCTAGTTTTGTTTAGCAGATTAGGTTGATTTTTGTTTTTTAAATAGCGTTTTGTAAAGGTATTAATCTGAAAACATTTACTAAAGCTGTAGACTATTCATAACTACTGTGCGTATCATAGCCATCCTTTGCTTAGCCTTTTCTTCCTCAGCAGCCGATTTAGAAGCACCTCAGTCTTCCCATCCAACCTCTCTGCCTTTTCACTTTATCCATGATTATGCCATTACTACCTTTCCCTGCCTTTAATAATTTGTTCTGCCGCTGCCATGGTTTGACTACCCCCCCCCCCACACACACACACTTTTTTTCTTTTTTACGGACAAATTTCTGGTGTTAGGAAATACAAAATCCTAGGTAAATCAATAGCAGAAAAAGGGTTACTCAAGACAGGTGAGTTTTTGACTGGTAGGATTTTGTCTTGGGTGGACAAAATTTATGTACAGTATTCTAGTGTTAACATTAATAGGATACCCTAGTTTACCAGCTGCAGCAAAAAGATTAAATTTCAGACATTTGTCTAGTTGTTTTCTTGCTTCCTTACATCCACCAATCCCTTGGCAGGTTACAATACTTCAGTGCTACCGGAAGGGTGGTGCTGGTGACTACTACTACTCTATCCAGTCCATGATTGAGTATGAGCGAGAGAATCAACTCCTCACCAGCAGTGATCAACAATCAGGATCACGCACTCTGCTGAGGCTGCATCGTGGCCTAGGTACAGCACCAGTTCCTCATGTTTGCATAGAACGGGGAGATCCTAAAAAAACACATGAATTTCTTTGGGGATAAAATTAGAGGAAAAAGGAAACCACAGGTACAGTCGCCCCAAGAAGTGACAGCAGAGTGTCCAGAAGATTTTGGTCAGTGATAATGCACATACTTTTCCTTAAATCTTTACAAGGTGAAACCAGTTAGGTAGTATTGTTACAGAAAACAAAAAGTAAATGCCAAATTACTGGTATACTGTACTTCAGAACTGTAGGAAGCAATTCATTAGTTATGATAATGGGAAATCCTAAAAGGAACTAATTGAAATTTCAGAACTATCACCCAGGGACAGTCAGAAATAATTTGCAGAGTTCAGATCCTGTATGGTGGCACTTTTATGGTAGCATAAGACAAGGACTTCAATGAACAATTAAAATTAGTCATTATTATTTATAAATTAATATTTGCAACAAAATTAGGGCCTAATTAAAGTCATTTATTTCTGTTTCTGTTGTCTCCATGGATGACGACAGACTGTAGGAAAGCGGCGTAAGTTAGTAGGTTAATTTAAATGGTTTGATTATCAAGCATGAAAGGGGACTGCTTTTACCCAAAGACATGAAGATATTACACTGCATTTGGCTAGTTTTCCATTAAGAAAAATCACTGGAAGATTTTATATAAGCCAGAGGGCAATCAACAAATGAAATATAAAGAAAGAATCTCAAAAATTTGCTGAGAGTCTGAGCTCCTTGGAGAATGCCATCTTATGTTGTAACCTAATATCCTCAGTGTATAAACGATTGGCAAGAATAATAAAATGCAGAGGTTCATGAACAAAACACTGTGTTCAAAACTTCCAAGTCATCCTTTTCAGTTAACCCCTAAAGACCGCAATTATTTCAGGCAGGGTACCTCCCACAACCACAATTCGAGGGTGTTTTGGTGAGTTTTACCAAGGACAAATTGATTGTGTTCTGGCTAAAGAGGAAGAATTTACACACCTGACAACGCAGTCAGCACTCCCGTAGGCCAAATGGTTATTGCACAATCACACATCAAAGTTAAAAAAAAAGTTTATAATAGTTACTCCTCGAAAACACTAAAACGTGAAAATTTTATAACTACATATTTTTCTTATTGAAACAGGTCATTTCAAAGTGTTTTGTCACACCAACCATGAAAACAGGTGTATGTAAATGTGGGGAGATTACTAGGCTGTGGGGAGATAAAGTAGGCTGTGGTGAATAGGCCTGTGGGTATGGGGGTTGGAAAAATAACCAACTTTTCACATGAAAAGAAAGCACTTCAGTGTTTTCTGTAACATCTTGGTGGCCTGATACCTCTCAGGGTTCTGTAGGAGGTGGGAGGGTAGTGAAGGACAAGGAGGGAGGGATGGGATGGGGTTCAGGGGGGACAAAAGGCTGGCAGATTGGGAGGAGGGGCGAGAGTGGGTAGGAAAGGACACAGGTGGTCGTGGGAGGAGAGATGCAGGTGCATGGAGGGGTGGGAGGGTGATGGGGGACAAGGAGGGAGTGGGGTGGAGGGTGGCATGGAGGGGGCCCAGAGTAGGGGGTGCCCCCCATCGCCCGAGTTGGTCCAATCCCCGCTTACTCCACCTCACAAGTGAGTTCTCATTGGCCTGAAGCCATGTACGTTATAATCGGGGCGGAGGAAGCGCTCCACAGTTTTTTACAGGCCCTGCTCAGTTGATGTGATTAGGCATTTTGGCATGAAACTCAAATCACATCATTTGATGCCATTAGGAATCGGTAGAGAGGTGGCCTGCAGTCCTAATGGACTCAGGATTGATTCCCGGCTGGGACAGAGAACAGTTTATGGATTTGAATTTGTTAAAAGCAGACTTTACTGATCTACCAGATGACCTGCCAACATGCTGTGAAAATACCCCTGCTAATACCAGTGCATCAGTCCTGTATGAGACAGCCCTAGCATGTATTCAATATGGACGATGGGTGTTAGCACCGAAGTGGTGGCATGTGGAGGTGTGTAGGAGGACTACTGGGCCCTGGGAAAGGCCTTGAAGCCTTCCCAGGGTCGGACACATTAAAAAATAAATAAATAAATAAAGGAGATGGAGATATTATGTGCTGGAGGTGGGATTGGAGCTCTTTGGCTAGGGTAAAATGTGGTCAGAGAAAGACCATGGAGTTTTTCCCTCTGCTGACATTTAGAGGGCTCTCCCTCCATGTCAGGAGATCTTTATATGTGTCATATGTTAGAAGTGTAATGCTGGAAGGCAGTGAGACCAGGGCAGTAAAGGAAGAGGAAATTCATAAACTCGGACGTACAGAAATGACAGTGATTAGATGGATGTTTAGTGCATCCTTGAATGTGAGGCCTGGGGGGCAATAGGATTATGATTGAGGAGTTGAGAGGAAGTATGGGATTAGAGTGTTTTGGTGTTGTGATGAGGGGTAGATGGAGATGCTTTGGGCACATTGAAAAAAATGGACATGCTTTTGTCCAGCATGATTTGCGTCCAGTATGGAGAGCAAAAAATTAGTACAATTTAAGTACTGTAAAATGGGTGCGTAAGCATAACACGGATGGAGCTCTGAGAAGTGGGCGAAATCCGCAGAGTCTGCCTCTAGCACGATCACCTCTGGTCCAACACGGTCATACTGGACGTTCCCATGACGCTGAGAGCCAAACAAAACTTCCGATCAAGTAGCCTCCCTCGCCCGCTATCGTGACGTGATGGTGATGTCGCCCAATGAAAAACGCTTCTGCTCTCACGTGATGTTTTGTTTAAATTTCTCCCACCACAGCGCCACTCAGTCGCATAATTCGCATTGGATGGTGCTTTTTTCTTGCTGCATTTTCTGCCCTTGCTACTGCATTTTACTCTGCTCATGATGCCTAGAAAGCATTCTGAGAACCCCAAGAAGTGGCGGCACCTCCCTCAGGCCACCAAGCTAGAATTCATCAAGAGGCAGAAGAAAGGGGAGAGGAATTTCGAAGGATTTATGAGGGAGGGTGAGGAGGAGCAGCAGCCATTACCCGCTAGTGACGCCAGCAGCCATCCTCCGGGGACCCAGTAGGACTACCTACAGCCTCGGATACCACCTTCCATTCCCAACAAGCCCACCAACACTATCCTAAAAGGTTAGTTATCATTCATAGTACAGTACCATTCATTATAATTACAGCAGTACTAATATATGTATAGGTATATGGTAGGTATTTAGGGTGACTTTTCCTAGGGTTGCTGACATAATTCATTTTTCTCCATAAGCTCTGTTGTTTGTCCAACACGTTTTTGGTCCAACACGGGACCCATGCATGACAATATTACCGTGTTGGACGCGAGGGTACTGGATATAGCATGTGCTGAACATACACTAATGGTAAAAGTATAACAGTGTAATCGTTGTAACAAGATATAGACAAACTGTTGTATACACTGTAAATAAACATAAAAATGAAAATGCTGAAACTCTTAGCAAAACTTAAACTTTTAAATTTGAAATTTGTCTCATTCTGCATTGATATAAACGCAGGGAGCATCTTTATAATGCCTAGCCATGAGCAATATACCCTCCACCCAATTTACTCTTTGTGCTTTCCACAATATCTGTCAATATGCATCTTAATAATATGTACCATCTCCAGATCCATAAATGTTACAGACAACCTTCTTTTCTGTTTCCAAGAACTTTGTCAAACAGTGCAAATATCTGATTAACACATTCCCTGCCCTCCCTGAATCCATTCTGTTCTTCACATACCAACTTCACTGTAATTGCCCTTTTCCCCTCAGTCAGTACTCTGCCATGCACCTTTCCCACCACACTCAACAAGCATTTACCCATTTCTCTGATACAGGGGTGCAAATATGGCTTCATTCCACTCATCAGGCATTCCCCCTTGTATCAGGGTTAATCTACACACTTCCAGCTCCGGTGCATAACTTCCTCCTTAACTCACAGCAGCATTTCTCCACTTGTGCCATCCAGTCCTGGTGCCTACATAGCAATACTTATAACTTGAGGAACTTGAAGGAATCTTCCCTCCATACCCCACTACCGAAATTTCATTTTGTGGTGCATGAGGAAAACAACATTTAGTAAAGAGTTTCTTAACTATTCAGTAAAGTTTTCTGTTTTCTTGCATTGTAGACCCTACCTCATTCCATCTTTAGGAGGGAAGAAAAAGGTTGGGATAATGATGATGATGATGACTGGTAAGGGTGTGATTTCCTGATAAATTTAACTTGTTGTTCCAGAGTTCATTACGGGATTCCTGTCTGAAATCATGAAAGCGTCTGACACTGGTGGGCTTGGCAGTGCAGCATCAGAGCTGTACAGTCGCACCCTGGCTAAGCATCACAACTGGGTCCTGGCTAAGACTGCTGGTGCACTCCTTCTCATGATGCCCAATAAGCAGACCATCATTGAGCGGGTCAGTATTAGGAATGAGAGAGAAGGAGAGAGAATAGATTATAAGTATAGTATAAGAGAGAAGGGGGGAGGGGGTCTAAGAATATGAGAGATGTTCAGGAATAAGTAAGAAAGTTGTAAGGGGGATTTTGTGGAAGAGGAAAGAATTAGAGTAGGAAAGATTTTATGATGTGTAATTTTGGGGGGAGCAGATGAATTTGTATAAGATGAATATATGTAAGTCCAAAAAGAAGTTAGATGGATATTGTATATGAGTGTATAGTAGGATCTTTGTAGAACACAAGATAGGGTATGTGGAACTTGTTGCTAAATCATGTTCGTATTAAAATGTACCATATATATTGTCATCCAATCCTACGTTGCCCCAAGAGGAGCACAGGAGCCTGGGGTTAGGCAAGTTGGTCCTGACATTTAAGACGAGAATGACCAGCCTCACTCATCCCTGAGTGGCATTGCGTGAGCAATAAACCCCAACCACCCCTTGGACATATATTTACGTGTATATTTATATGGGGTTAGGTACTTGGAAGCCCATGTTATTCCAAAAAATATACTGTATACAATTATACATAATGATCGGTTATTATCAGTATGTCTGCCTCAGATGCCCGCGGCAGGATGCTTACATTCATTCCCACCGACCTGACACACCAGTGCATCATAACCTAACTTAATTGAGGGGCTTTGCCTCTTATACCCCATGTAATTTTAACCACCCAGGATTGTCACCACCAGGTAACCTTAACATTGAAAAGCCCCAGTACCAATCAGACAAAAACTTCTAACCTATTGCATCCTAATCAGCTTGTGAAAGGCTGTCACCCAGCATCATGCATAATTCAAGAATTACTATTGGGGCATTTAGTCATAAAAAATTGATTTCACAAAGTGAAACTGTTTCTCGATATTAATCATTGACAGTAAAGGAATGAATACAGTACTGTATAGTAAAATCATTAACACAGAGTTACTGCTCATAGCTATAGTAAACAAGCATGCTGTAATCTTAAATAATAAATGTTCAACCAAGTAATATGAATCTGTGTGAAAAACATAATTCTCAAGATATTAATTTCATCATCATCATCATTTAATCCTGTGTTGCCTCATTAGGAGCATAGGAGCCCAGGGCTATGCAGGTTGGTCCAGACATTTAAGATGAGAGTGACCAACTGCATTCATCCTTGAGTGGCTTTATGTGAGCCGTAAACTCCAACCACCCCATGGATAAAAACCTGCACAGGCTCCATCCGATTGGAGTGCCTTAATTGCCCACGAAACCACCAGGCGCCATAATTTGGTTATATGGTTACCACCTAGCATAGTAAATGGTTTCCTGGTGCACAGGAAAGCATTTGGCTTGTCACTCAGTGTAGAGTCACACATAGGCAGAAGATGAGGAAAGAGTGAGGGAATGAAAGACAGATGAGAGAGTGTAAAGTCACCCGCAGGCAGAAGGTAAAGAATGAAGGAAGTAAAGACAGAAGAGGAAGGAAGTAAGGAAGAGAGGAAAAGGCAGTCACCCGAGGGCAGCACTACATCGAGTGAATGGATTATATTATGTCAGCATGTATACTTGTCACATACTGTAATGGCCAAATTTTTTAACTTTGAGTCCCTCAGCTTATAACAAAGTCAGTCACAAAACCCGCTTCACACTCAGTACACTAAGTGTAAAAACATGAATTTTACTGTTCCATCATCATTAACCTCTTTAGAGTTTATATCACTTTCCAGCTGAGAGTCTATCCACATTATAAATGCACCTGATTCATATTTTCTGATTGTATGAATACTGCTTTCCTTTCATTGCATTTAAAATCCCACACCACATGCTACTTTGTCCAATATTTTTTATTTTTCATCAGGAATAAATACTTTTCCTGTCTTCTTAGCACTTTTGCTGCAAGAGGAGCCCTTGCCGGGTGCTAAAAAATATGAATAAAATAATTTGGTTTTACTCCAGGTATCCCCAAAGGGCTAAGGCGTTGCCCCTGGGTAGAGGACTTTTGGACTGGAACGTGTAGCATTTTATGACCGGATGCCCTTCTTGATGTCTACCAATGACCCTTGGGTGGATTCGATCCTCCGACCCTTCAGTCAGAGGGGAGCGCTGTAACCCACTGAGCCACAGCATCCTAAATTTAGTTAGTTTGCAGCTGCGTGATCAGAATTCTGGGATGAATTGGGGAGCGAGAAAAAATGCTTTCAAGACACAACAACAGTCAACACAACAGTGAGGCTGAGGCAGGCAGGTACAGGATGTGGGTCACACTGGTGGGCATGGGTTTGGGAACCCTAGCATTGAATGACAAGCAGAACGCACATTTTAAAGAAATGCCAACTGTCTGGGAATCTGATGCATAAACATACCCTCTTCATTGCTCCCTTGCAATTGAGTCACGATATTGTGTTGTTAAATAATAGAGGGAGAAATTAAATTCTTGTGTTGTTTATTGGAAGATAATAACTTCCCTGTCTTAGATGGCAACTCTGCTGTATAAGAAAACAGTGTATGATAGTTGAGAAACAATGGATTTGATTTAGTTTAAAGTACAGATTTTGGAAAAGAAACTGGCTGCTCTGCCTCAAAATACAGTGGCCAGGAGCATCCTGATTCATTTGTGATACATGTCATACTATCAGCTTTATTTCTGTGTGGTGACATCTGGCATCTCTCCAGGCTTGCTTTAAGCAAATGTAATTCTTGAGCCAAACTCAGTTTTCCACTACCTGTGGTATGGTTAGCAGATTTCACTCCTAGCCAGAGCCGTTGGATATTGCTTCCTGCTATATTTGTTGTTATTGTATGCACTCTAGTGAGTAGGTATGGTGCCACCGATGTAACTAATGAGGAAAGGCTTGCATTCTCACCAGGAAACAGAGCAAAGCATCATCCCTACCAAGGAAATAGCACAATCAGATAGTCAGAATGGTCAGTGTGAAGAGTGATTGCAAGTACTCGTGGCCTCCCAGCAAATATTGTCCCGCAAAGAAGACCTTGTCCAGGACGACAGCACAAGACAACAAAGGCTACAGACAGTCTTCTAAGGCGTGAGGTGCTTAAATTTCCTGATACAATAGTATGGCTGCACAACTCAAAGTTAATAATCCTAAGCCTCTACAAGGCGTTTCTCTGTACACCATCCAGCACCAGCTGCAGAAGGACCTGAGCCAGCCATCACACTTGTCAGCCAAGAAACAATTTCTGACCAAACAAATGCACCAGAAATGGCTTGCCTCTCCAAGAAAATACAAAGATTGGACCTCAGAAGACTGGAGGTAGACAATGTTCTCTGATGAGAACACCTTTATGTGTTTTCATCCTCACATTGGACAGGTGAGGAGGCTTCTCAGCATCAGTCACTATGACCCCCACTACACCCAGAAGACTGCCAGGCATAATAGTGTAATTGTGTGGGGTTGTTTTAGCAGGGAAGTGGACAGGGAGACCCCTGCTTCCTTCCTGAAAACACAGTGATGAATGCTGACTGGTATATGCAGGTGCTGAACAACCATCTGCAATTTTATGACATTCATGGTTGCTCAGTAAGAGAATGACATTGAAGTGCTGGATTGGCTAGGTAAAACTACAGATTTGAATTCCATCGAAAGCACATGAACATGCAATGCCTTGCCAGTGCCTTGCTTTGTGGATGAGCTTTGTAACATGTGGGTCAGGGAGGTGGATTTTATATATATATACATATCTGTCTATCTATCTATCTATCTATTTATCTATATATATATACATATCTATCTATCTATCTATCTATCGATATATATATATATATATATATATATATATATACAGTAATCCCTCCACTATCCAACGTTATAGAGCCAAAGGCATGTCCGGAAAGTGGTCCTGTCCGGATAGTGGGCACCAGCCTCCTGGACTTGTACTTATGGACCCTAACTCAGAAAAACACCTATACAACTCCCTCTGGACATGCATAGCACCTATTTAAGACCCAAATCACACCAATAAGGGACATCAAAGACTGAAATAAATGCAAAAGAACCATAAAATTAGGTTTTAGAGGTGAGTTTATACAATATTAAACATTCTGGGTACTTACAACAAGTCCCTGGCTCCTGGACTGGTACTTATGGACCCTAACTCAGAGAAATACCTCCCTACTGCACATGCATAGCACCTAATACCCTATTCACACCAATAAGGGACATAAAAGATTGAAATGAGGTGTTAGAGGTAAGTACAGTATGGAAAATACAGTTCAGTACAGTATGAAACATTCTGGGTACTTACGGCAAGTCCCTGGCCATCTCGATGAATAACCACCTCCTTTCAGACTCTGACAGTAAGAAGGATTTCCTGAAGCACTTGCAGTACACTGTTCGTGAAGTCTTGCACTGAACTTAGTCATTTGCACTCAGAAGTCCATTCTCTTAACACTGCGCACTCTTGTCTTACTCATGCTCCACTGTAACTTTATGAAATAAGTGTTGCACTCTGCATTTAAAGTCTTTGCACTCATAAATCCATTTTCTAAACATAACACACTCTAGTTAATTTTAGCTACATTGAAAGTCTAGTAAATCAGTCTCTTTTCACTCAGAATTCTAATTTCTTAACAATATGCACTGTTTTTCTTTCACTGCACAACACTAAATTCCTGTGTGATCTAGTGGAGAAGTTCTTGCCGTTTAATCGCTGTCAGAGTCTGAGAGTAGCACATGGAGGTGACCTAGGGGTGCGTCGCTGGGTCGTGGTGATGGCGTACCCACTGCAGACGACTCTGAAGATAGTCGCAAACTCACGTCGAGCGGTGACTCCACCATGGCTGATGTGCTGGGCTGTGGCTCGGAGCATGAGGGCCTGTCTTGGGGAGGCAACGGAGTGGAGCCAGGGCTGGGCACAGTGGGGGTCACGGGCCTGAAAAAGCTATCAATCGTTGATTGACGCAAAGAACGACAATTCTGACGATTAATGATGTGCTGCCTGAAAGTATGCACTTCCTCCACGTTCCAAGGGCCCCATCTCCCTGTCGCAGTCCGGGTGTCCCAGGTAGTCCAGAACGAACTCTAGGTGTTCCCGGAGTGCGCTCAGCTTGGGGATGGCTGATGCTGAGAGGAGTCTGCATCATTGTCGCCGTCCTCATCGGAATCTTCAAGCTGGGTACTGACAGCTGCAACTGAAGATGCGATCCCGATATCGGACAGGGTCTGATACCCAGGATCGCCCTCGTCGTCATCCAACCACTCACGCACTTCGTCCACATCAACATCGTCCCCATGCGCACGTAGACGTGCATGGAAGTCATCCACGTCGAAACCAAGGAAATCGTGCTCCACATCCGTTCCGAGAAGCAGACGAGACCAACCATTTTCTAGAGTCTTGACAGGGACTTCCTTCCATGCACTGGCCCAGTTGTAAATGGCAGATTTGATGTTGTAGTGGCGAAGGTTTTCCAAAGTCCGCTGGCCTCGCGTGTCCCGTCCCTCCCTGCGCTCGTCCTCGTCCTCGAGAACAACCATCACCTCATCCAGGAACTTCCGTCGGTATAGCTGCTTCGTTGCCACGATCACTCCTTGGTCCATTGGTTGGGTGAGAGCAGTAGTATTAGGTGGCAGAAACATGCACCTAACGCGGCCATTCTCAGCCACCAAGTCCTTGTCGCAAGGGTGGGTAGGTGCATTGTTGAGGAAAAGGAGGGCATTTACCTGGTCGCGTGGGATTCCCAGTTTCTCCATCTGGTAATGTATGACCTCCTTGACGAAATGGCGGTGGAACCAGTCTTTGAAGATGTGGGCTGTGAACCATGCCTTCAAGGAATGGTACCAAACGACAGGAAGGACATCCATCACCCCACGAAGACACTGAGGCTACTTTGCACGGCCAACAATGACGGGCTTAAGCCGGTGCATGCCGTTAGCATTAACACAACACAAAGCAGATATCCTTTGTTTGGAGAGCTTGCGGCCAGGTACACGCTTCTCTGTCTCCTCGGCTAGAGTGTTCGTAGGCAAAGAGCGATGGAATAAACCAGTTCGTCAGCGTTGTAGACTTGACCGAGAGTGAGGCCCTCCCTGTCGATCAAGCCCTTCACCTTGTGCCGAAACTCCTCTACTCATCCTTGTTAGCATCCAAAGCTTCGCCATGAGACTTACGGTTGGTAAGGCCATGTCGTAACTTGAATGCGAAGAGCCAACCCTCGGATGCTTTGAAGTCTAGGGTGTCGTGAAGCCTTGCAAACTTTTCAGCAGCAGCCTTCAGCTCTGTGCCTTGCACCATCACACCAGCAGCACATTGCTGTCGATACCAAATCAACGTGGAGTGGTAGACTTCAGCATACTTGGGAGTAAACATCATCTTCCCCTCCACGTTGAGTTTGCTTTTCGACGAGAAGTCAGCCGTGTACTGCATGAGTTTGTCTCGGGATCTCTTGATATCAAACAAAGTAGACCGGGCCAGGTTGAACTCATGAAGGATGCGTGACGAAGACCATCCTGCATCCACTTTCTCCAATATCTCCCTCTTCTTCTCCAGAGTCAAAACCACTCTCTTCCTCTTCTCAGGCAGCGGGGCCATCATCACACATACGAAGGAGAGGCACTAGAGCAGCAGGAGAGCCTGCAGCAGGTAAGGCACCACCACAAAAGTGAGCACGTGGGCAGCCATGACGACGAGCGTGCACTCACGACGAGACGGACGGTAAGTGGGGAGGATGCAGGGGTGTTGGGAATATTGGATCCTGGGATGATAATGTCCGGTAAGTGGGGATGTCCGGAAAGTGGCCGTCCGGATAGTACAGTACAGGGATTACTGTATATACTGTATATATCTATCTCTATCTATATACATAGGCTGCTTCCCCCAAGGAAAGGGAGGTAGCCGAGACAGGACGACACACTCCCCATTTACTCATCCATTCAAACACATTCATTCGCATCTTAGCCCCAAGGGGAGAACGGACAGATCCTCACTGCACCACACCGCACAAGGGTCAACTGCGCAATGCAATCAGTGACATTCGCAGCAGGGCCCGACAGCAGAGCTGGTTTACCCCTGTGCTGCCTACTTCTTCCTTCACCTTTATCATTATTTTCCTGTGTCTGCCCTCCTCTCTTCCTATTTCTTCCATCTTTCCTCTTGTTTTTTATTGCACTTCTTTCCCTTTCAGGTGGTTTTACATTGAGTGACAAACCGTAGGGTACAGCCACACCGGATATGACGATCAGGAAGACTTGAGTGGGGAGGGATGAGGTGACACAATAAAACTCACTGAATCATATATGGGTGGCCACACTGAATGAGCGAGGAGGTTTGTTGCTCCACTTGCCCTCCATGCTCACCGCTACAAGATGCAGCATGTTCCAAAATGTTGCACACTGCCTAGCAATGTCCCCAGGCTTGATAGCTTGGACAATGACATGTGTGCACTGATGAACAGCTTCTGACTATCTGCCGTGCACGAGGTTGCCACTTCCTAATTGACTAGGCATTGTGTTGACGCTCACCATGCCGCTCATTGCTCGATGCTACCTCCCTGCTCGTCAAGTCCGGTATGGCTGTACCCTAATGGTTACAGGAAACCATTTACATTGCTGGGTGGTAACCATATAACCAACCCTTATGTGTTCCCTACATTTCAACAAGTGGGTTGGCAGAGGGTTAGTGCCCCTCCCCATAAAACAAGTAACTGAAAGTCTAACAGCCACCCCTTACAGGATTATGGCATCTGGCAGTAGATAGGTAGATGGGAAAACCTTTCACAGTGGAGAAGTGTAATGGGGATTTATTTCTAGCCCCTCCACAGAAAATAGTTTAAGCATTCCTAAAATGAATTTAAGTCATCTGTAGGTCGCACAAATAAATAAATAAAAAATGCCATTATAGTGAAGGGATTAAAGATCTAACATTCTGAAGACTTTGATCATTGGTATTACTGTAACTACAGTAATAATTACCTAAGAAAAATTACAATAGTACAGTCAGACCTCACTATAACAGACTAATTGGAGCCCAAACCATTCCAAAAAATGCGATATTCCGATAAAAGCAACATCCGGACTTCCCTCTGCTAATCCGGACTTTTTCCGATATATGAGACATTAGTCCGGATTGCATGAACGGTTCTTAAACTGTTTAATTTACCATTGCGGTACTGTACTGTGTTATAACTTCACTACATTAACCAAATGGTATGATATATATAATAATGCTGTATTGTACACTGATCAACATGTATTTTATTTACCTTATTGTGGTGAACATAGCTAAAGTGGTCAGGCAGTCCAGACTGCCTCTGGCTTTATTGGACTTTTTCCGATATATAGGAATTTAATCCAGTAGCTCCTCGAGTCAGATAAAAGTGAATTCTGGCCTATTGAAGTCCCTTATATCGAGGTTTTACTGTATAGGTATTAACCAGTTTGCTTTGTAAACAGTTACTTTTGTATATTCTTTGTTTGATATGTGATGATCCTTTACTGTGCCAGCAGGTCATGCCAGGAAGTGACACGGTAAGTTGATTGGATTGTAATGGTGAGATGGAAGAGGACGTGTAGAGTAGGTCTGGGGCATGTAGCGGTAGTTGACATTTCTATTTAAAGACCTTTGAAAGAGGGAAAATGGTACGTGTGTTTGTTAACCCAACTGCAGCATTAGGTTTCCTGGCCTACCCCCCATGTGCAAAAAAAATGGTTAAAAATTTTTCCTCAAAAATAAGCTTTGCTTGTATGAAATGAAAGAGTGCATGGAAATGTATAGGAAAAATAAATATGAGTTCATTATTTACCTTAGTTCAGCCGTGGTGAAGTAATGAGGACGTATATGAGAAATACTGTATGTAAAGTACCCGTTAAAAAAAAAAAAAAAAAGTCTTGCTCATATGATGTACGTCGCTGCTACAAGTTTTCTATCATATGATGTACGTTGCAGCTATTGGGTTAATGATGGTGCCAAGGGAGGATCAAGGAGGCAGGCCCCATCAGATCACAGGCATTTTATTGCAAGATCCAGAAACCCCACATTTCACAGGAGTCTCATCTCATAGGCCTGGAGTAATCCTGTGTGCCACGTCCTCACATATCACCACTTCAGCCCTAATACCTATCCATGTTGAAAATATGCCTAAACTTTGTAATCCAGGATTAGTATAATGGTATTAAGGGATGTTTTTATGATGGATCTTGTCAAAAATCAGCAAAGCATTGTATGTTTTAACGAGATACAAATCATCAAGCTGTTCCATGACCTAGCCCAGAGTTGAACTCATATCCTTTTAGACAGTAGACCAATTCTCAAGCCACTTGACCACTACCTCTTCCTAAATGAAGGACTCTTTTTCCAGTAGCAGGCTGGAGAGGGATCCATCATGTAGTGGCACTGTTATACTTGTAATTTGGTAGCTGAGCTGTTTGGGTTACCTGGTGATGGGGATTGGTATTTGAAGAAAATCGGAAATAACCTTTTGATGCATACTTACATAGGGAGGTGGTGGCCAATTGGTTAAAGAATTTGGCTGCTGTCCAAAAGGATGTGAATTTGACTTGCTGGAGCTGGGAACATTTTGACTATTTGAAGTTTGTTAAAACATACTTTATTACTGTTCCATCAGACCCACTAACATGTTATAAATACACCCCTGTGAATACCATTACACCAGTCCTAATAAAGCCGAGCTAACATGTATTTAGACTGAATGATGAACATTAGTGTCAGAGTGGTGACGTGTGAAGGAATGTGGTACACAGGTGTACTGCTGGACCTCAGGGAACACACTATCATGTCTGTGCCCAGACATGAATGCATAGGGGGAAAATAGAGGTGAACATGCATACAATAAGCACTGTGATGATAAAATGTAATATGATGTACACACTAAATTAATTGGGGATAGAAGAGTCTTTAGTTGGTATGTTCATAGAGAGGGAATGGATATTGACCTGATTACAGTAGTTTGAAAGTGGGAGGAGGCATGAAAGGCAAAGAAGTTAACTGGTTATGTGTTAGTGAATGAGTGAAAGAGCAAGATGTGGACGTTGCGATAGTGAGTGGATTCTGGATTTAAATGGGTGAGTGAGGTATGTATGGATAAACAGTACAAGGATTGCACCCATACTTGGACCTGAAAATTGATGGAATGACTACGGTATCTCACTTGTATGTTTGAAGTGCATCCAAAAGGAAATGTACTAGTTAAAAAAAAAAAAAAAGAAAAGTTGTTAGATTTTGCCTGTGATGTGGTGCATTTCACTGGGCACACTGAGTATTGCACTGGTATGCTTTCTGTCTACTATTTCTTTATTCAATCCACTGTGTTCTTTTTTTTTTTGGGGGGGGGGATTGCATGATAATTATTAGTAATATTATTTTTGAGAAAAAAAAAAAATCTTATATACAGTGTTTCATTATTATTCTGTCATGCAGTGTTTGTAGGAAAGTACAGTACAGTACTGTGCCATTAATGTTTTAAACACTGGCTCTTTGCAGTGAGCCTTATTTGACTAACCATTCTGTCTTTAGGTAAATGGAATTTCCTGTGTGTTTAATCATGTGTCATTGTCTCAGAAGAAGTTAGTGCAATAGTCCATCATTTACTGTGGTTACAAAATTATAATTTTAATTATTACAGTGTTCCTTTAATTTTTTCATAGTTTACTGGCATGTTGTGCCTTACAGGTAACTGCTGGGAACCAGGCAGTGAAGCACCACAATGAAGTTCTCATGCCACGTGCCATTGAGGTCATGACATCAGTGTACAATCTTACTCAGAAGCTGTATGAGGATTATGGACTTCTTGATCTGCCTTAAGCTTTCTATCATCAATTTAGTGTTGCAGATGGAACCAAATGCCAAATTACTTCCACAAAATCATTTCCATCATAGCTTGGAAAGCTTATTGGTTTGTTTTCATTCTTGCATTAAATAATAAGAGCCAGCAAACTTCTTCAAAGAAGAAGCAAGAATAAGAGTTGAAGCCATGTATCAGTTGCTTCCATAAAGTTACTATAATCTCTAGATTAAAAAAAAAAAAAAAAAAAAAAAATAGACATTAATTACCTGACTGGTGGGACTACTTTTTCTTTTACTCCTAAGAACTGTGAACAGTTGTTTGCTTGAAATATGTATAAAAATAACTTCCTAACCTATTGGGAGTTTTTATCAATGATATGAATAAGGGCCAGTTTAAAATAGACCATTCTGTAGTCAGTTGTACAAGCAGTGAATAACAGCTGGTGAGCCCCGTAAGAACTAATACATTTTAATCATACTTATGCTTTCATCAGATAGAGAAGAGGGGAAGAAAGCTCAGACTTTGAGATGTAATTTATTGAGGACGGATACCATATGATAGGTTTTGCAAAAATAACAGGAATGTAAAATAACTTTGCCTCCTTATGTAGTACCTTTATTTCCAAGGTAAGGTAGGAGGCATGTGTGTGTGTGTGTGTGTGTGTGTGTGTGTGTGTGTTTTTTTTTTTTTTTTTTTAAGTGACTGTGTTGCCATATGATTAGTAAATTGCAGATTACCTTATCTGTCTCGGGACTTGTTATCGAATATAGGGGTCCATAGGGAACTGTCGTTTCATTCAGCTGGAGAATAAATAGTATTTTTGTATTTGATAAAGCAATAGCTTTGCCAATAGTAGTCCAGAAAAAAGAAAATAATTGCCATCTTTATGTACTGTAATGTCAGTGGTATGTTGGTTGTAAATGAAAATACATATTATTCAGAAATGACTGTTATGATCAGCCGTTCAGTTGTTGTAAAAGTATGGATTAAAGTATTAATATTTTCTTCCAGAAAATCTGCTTTTCTTAATTGTTTTGTGTCTAAATATAGAGACGTGCTGTACAGTAGAGTACAGCTGTAATTTACTGGTAATCATATAAGAATCCCTCACTTGTCTACCAGTGGCTTGATGAAACTTTTTAACTAGTGTATATGTGTAACTGCAGGCATGAAATTGATCTGAATGGTGTTTGTATTGTTTAATTTACATATTAGTACTATACTGTATATTTGTCAAATGGTTATTATGTTACTGATATGGAAGTTTAAAGAGCAAGTTGATCGTGCTAAACACTCACAATATTGCTCTGTACTGATGCATTTTTAAAGCGACAGATTGTTACATCTTGTTTCACTGAAGTTGCATAGCATTCCATTAAAACTACAATTTAAATTACTGAAAATCCATAGACACATAATATTGTATTTGTATTTTGTAGTTAGGTGTATTGGAGAAGGAGGCAGGTGTACCTCAGTAAGTTAGTTGCCTGAGTATTATACTGTTTAATTAACTTATAGGCCGCCAGCTTTTTGATGTGCACTTGAATAATATTATATTGTAGTTTAACATGTATTGCCAACATATCAAAAAAAAAAAAACTATACTCAAGCAAGTATCATATATCATAAAAGAGCGATTGTTTATACCATATACCTACTGTGATTAAACCATCACATCTCTCCACAGAATGTGAAAGGAAGTAGAAAAGAAACATTGTCATAGAATAGTACAAGGTATTACTTATGTCAAAGGCTATCAAATCCTGTATGGCAGTAAGTCAAAATTAATACACTGAATTGATTTCAGGTTTCCAGTTCAAGCTGGTTGTGTCCAATTATGAAATGTAAATATATATTCAGCTCTCTGACCTTCCAGCTTAATTATAAATGATAGACTTGCTACTGTAGATAGGGATGGTACTATGGCAGGTGGAGTTGGTATAGCTAGTACAGTACTGAATTGTAACAGCATTGTTAAATTAATTTTCTTATAATTGTTGGCCATATTGTTTTTGGCTTGGAAAGCTCCCCTACATTTCTTCTTAATCAGTTTATTTTGGATGTTAGATTGTACTTCAATTAACCAGAATGCATGGGGATTCTTTCATTCTGGTTATGGAATTTTCTGGATAATCGAATGTTACTCTTAGAAATTTTCTGAGAGGTCAAGCAAATGAAATAGGACCAAACTTGGGAATTTATTTCTTAAAGTACATTACTCGGTATTAGATACAGCACTGGTAAGATACAGTACAGGTACACTCACGCTCACTAATATCTGCCCAGGGGTGCCCCCTTCCTACCCAAGAATACCCAGGGAAGAGGGGAGGGGGGAACAAAATGAGCTCCACCCGCCACTACCTCAGCTCCCGACCATCCCCCATACCCCTACCCAACCCCCCACCCCACCCATCATTCTTAACTAGCAGTTACATCTGAAGCTGACTTCATGCTTAACACTCTTGGTCCCACTACTAATACAAACAAAGAACATTAGGATATGTTAAAAGAATATAACTATCAACATGTTGCAGCAAGAAATTAATGGATTATGACGTTGACAGTAAAACAGAAATGTTGACAACGGCCACCTCAGGCCTCCCGTGTTGGGTGCGCGCGTGCACACACACACACACGCACACACACACACACACACACACACACACACACACACACACACACACACACTTACTTACTTCCTTAGAGGAAAGGAGAAAGAGGGGAGACATGATTGCAGTGTTCAGGACCATGATAGGAGTAAATAAAATTGACCGAGAAGATCTGTTTGTATGGGATAAGAGAGCAACAAGAGGACATGGAATGAAATTGAAGAAGTCAAGCTGCTTGAAGATATCAAGAAATATAGTTTTCCTTATAGAAGTATAGACCTGTGAAATAACCTGGACAAAGAGATTGTCCAGTCTAAAAACTTAAACAAGTTTAAAGCTAAATTTGACTTACTGAGAAACAGAGACGGGATCCCACGAGCGTAGTTCATTTCCTGTATATCACAATTAGGTATATTAGGTAAATACATAAATATTTGGAAAGACTTAGACGAAGAGGTGATGCAGACGAAAAACGTTCTTGTGTGTAAAAGTAGACTAGATAAATGTGGATATGGAGACAGAACAACACAAGCATTGCTCAATTCCTGTATACTACGAATAGGTGAATACACACACACACACACACACACACACACACACACACACACACACACACACACACACACACACACACACACACTGAAAAACATAGACATAAACACACCCAAACACGCAGGCACAGACACGGACGCACTCAAACACCCAACACATGAGGCCTGGGATGGCCGTTGTTAACGTTTATGTTTTATTATCAACGTTATAATGCATTAATTTCTTGTTACAGCCGGTTGATAGTCATATTATATACTTTTTATATATCCTAGTGTTTTTATATTTGTGCATTAGTAATGTGACTATGAGTGTAAAGTATGAGGTTAGCTTGAGATGTAACTGCCAGTTAAGAATGATGAGTGGGGGGCTGGGAGGGGTAAGGGTATGGGGGAGGGTTGGGAGCTGGGGTAGAGGCGGGCGGGTGGAGCTCGTTTTGTCTCCCCCTCCTATCTTCCCTGGGTATATGGGGATACGAAGGAGGCACCCCTGAGCAGGAATTAGTGATCATGAGTGTACACTACAATGCATACAAAAAGACCAGTATCCGGAATATTTTTGACCTCATGCTGGGTCAAATTTGCGTTCCAGTTATACGGATGTGCTGGTGCATCGGATGCCGGTTAATCGACCTTTTACTGTATTTTCATGTCATTTATGCCTGTGTTATATTGACAGGTTTCTGAAATAACATACACAAAAATAATGATGATCCATCTTTTGAAATGACTTGATAAGAAAGAAGTGGTAAGGAGCCTCCTTAGTTGAAAAGAATATGGACCCTTGATACTGACACTGTAATACCGTATGTTCTTTGTTTAGTTTTGTCCCTACTTTAAATGTTTAATTGTATTGTGGTAGGTATTTTAGGTTGCAGTATATACAGTATGAGGGAAAATTTTGTACCTCACTGCTATGACATAGTGCCTACTTTAGTGATATAAGAAGAGGCAATGAGGTGCAATACCAGTTAGTGTATGAGCATTCTTACAAGATGATTGATCTAATGTTTGCAGGGCATAGTGATTACAGTATCCTGATTTATACTTAACCTTAAATGTATGTATTATGGCCATATAAAAGATGTGTAATCTCACTACTCTTTAGCTAGTTCTTGGTTCATGTTTTGCCAACTACTTACATTATGTGTTCTTTGGGCAGCTTCATTGAGTGATGCTGGTCATCAGTACAGGGAATGGTTGTAACATACCTACTTTAAAGTGAGTACAGGTTAAAAATATTTATATACATTAGAATAGTTTTTACAATGCCATCACTTGCCCCATTTTCATTTTTGTATTCAGATAGTTGGTCATGTCTATTAGTACATACAAACACATTGTATATGCTTTTGCCCTTATTTGTACAAGGCTATTACTTATACAGGCATGGAGCATTTTGAAGATGCTGCTGATGCTTTAATTATTTTTGGTGCCTACAAGTCAGCTGTCAGTGTGGAAATGAAGAGGTGTGTTTTATACATCTCATCGTAAAATTGGTCTCAGAGATGGCCTAGTTTCAGTAAGCACTTAACTTGCCTGGTACGTTGACATGATTTTTTTATATTATATGTATTTGCTACCACCGTATGATCCACTCTGTTCTCGCATTGTAACCCCCTTGAATTTCAATCGTCTTTTTCTTTATCGTTCAACTGCACTCCAACACCATCTCTCAGCTTTTCCCAGCCTCTCTTCACTGTGACGGCGCCAACTGCTTGCTGATTTCCTAGGTGACTCTCGCACCATTTCTCTTTCCATTATTATCACTTTTCTTTCTGGGCATCACATCTTGCATTTAATTTAATTATTTCCCCTGCTGCCTCAAACATAGTGTCATATAGCTATTTTATGGCTTGATGTTAGTTCTCTGTTATTCCTTCCATCCATACTACCATATAATTTTATTCGCTACAGGAGAGGCCCACTGGAATGAAGGAGTTAGAAATGACCACCTTTGTACTAGAGGCCTCTTCTTAATTAAATTAGTTAGAATAAATGATAAAAATTCCTTCATATTGAAAGAGTAACCTAGAGTAATAGAGGTTGATGAGATGAGAACTGACAGGGGATTGAGTTGATTGTACATTGGAGTATATGCCAAAGGTTTGGCAACCTTGCTTTTTACCCAGTTATGTAACAGTAATTCAGTTGACTTGCTAATTGGATAATGAAGTGCGCAAATGTGGATAGTTATGCCAGTGTGGTGCACTAAGGATTGTGGGGGCTTGAATGAGAGTGTGGCCCATTAAACTGGGCATGCTATTGATTAGGTGTCCCTCTATTAGGTTGTTTCGTGCTCTCAGGGTCCCATCTCACCCCATCCCTGGATGCGGGAAAAAGAGGTCGGGATGATGATGATAATGATTAGAGAGTATTGATTATTACAGGAGATATTGCTTATATTACTGTGTACAAGGTAAAGTGATTGCAAGATTTCATCTGATGGAACTGATCTATCAGTGTCTTTATTGTACTTCATTATATTTATGTAATTATTTCCATGGTGTTTCAGCATCATACTAAAATCTGTAATGTGTGATAGTCTACCACAGTATGCTTTCTACATGTTATTTCTATTATGTCTAGACCTTATAAGCAAAATACCCTGTACATTATTGGATCATTTAATATTCTCTTAGTAAAGTATTTTCAGTGATGTATTTTGCAGCAGTACCATCAGTGTTTTGTACAGTATTGTAATCAGTACTGTAACCTGTGTAAAATTCCACTATGATAATTTTCCACTATATTAAGAGATACATAACAATACTTATTATATCATTCCCAGGATATCCAGGATACCTTCCACTTACCGTACTGTTCACATCCTCAGAATTTGTTTCCATCATATGTATCCTTTTTCACTAGTTTGACCCCTTGACTGTAGTGATCTTTTATAGTTAATTCTTGTTACCCCCTAACGATTTTATTCAGATTTAAGAGCAGCCTAGTACTGAAAGGGTTATGAAGGCTGTATCTAACCCCTCCATTCAAAAAGACTCTAGTAAACTGAATAAAATCATTTGAAGGTAGCAGGAATGAAAGAGTATGTAATTAGATTCAAGAGGTACTGTACTTCGATCTTGGCCACTGTCTTGAGTTTAGCAACATATCTAGTAGGTAACCACAACTGGAGGTGTATGACAGTTGTTGAGATAGATTGCTGTCTGTAAGAGGAATTACAGCCTCAGAATCAGCATCCTCTTTTAATTCCCTTTCATATGAGAGTTAAGATTTATGAAATACTTGTAGCTCATGTTTGTCATCACCAGTATGTATGTATTTTTGTAACTGGCATGCACTTGCCTTATGTGAAGCGAGTGGCTCTTCAATACACTGTTGCGGTGCTAATATATTTTGAATTATATTTACTTTACAGCAAAAAAACAAGGTTCATAAACAGTCAGTATAGTGAACATCTATTGTAATAGTTGGGAAGACAACTATTGTAAGACAGTAGTTTTTTCCCACAACAGAATAAAGTGGGTGTTAGAAGTGAATTATTGATTTGCATTGTGCAGCCTAAGCTGAGCAGTATACCAGTTCAGTCCAATGGAAATGAATGCATACTGTCTGTGTCTGTGTCTGTGTGCACGTGTGTGTGTGTGTGTGTGTGTGTGTGTGTGTGTGTGTGTGTGTGTGTGTGTGTGTGTGTGTGTGCGTGTGCATGCCTGCCTGCCTTGTATTTACCTAGTTGTAACATACAAGACTTGAGCTAACCTCATGTTGCCCTGTCTCCAAGTTTACTTGTATCTACTCTAGTTCTAAACATAACGTTTTTTGCTCGCACCACCTCCTCGTCTGGGCAGTTTCAGGCATCTCTAATTTTTTTTTAAGGAAGTAAAATTTAAAAAGATCTCTAAGGCATCTGCTTTTTCTCAGTTTATATCCATGTTCTCTTGTTTTTCCACCATTCATCACAAAAAAATCCCCACTGTCCAGTTGTTCCAATCCTCTTGCTTCTTTGAACGTCATAATCAAATCTCTCTCCCTCCTTTCTCGTAGGGTTGGTAGCTTCAACTTCTTCGGTCTTTACTCAGGAATACCCTTCTCAAGCAGAGTATCATCTTTGTTGCCATTCTTTGAACCTTTTCTAGTTTGTTGTGTGTTTATTCAGATGTGGTGACTATATCACTGGTGCATATTCTAATTTTGGTCTTATTGTAGACATTATTAACTCTCAGTATCTCATCCACGTAATTAAAAGCCACTCATGTTCATCAGCAGTCATACACCTCGTCCAATAATTCTGCTTATGAGTTTTTCTGGTGACAGATCATCCTGTATTGTCACTCCCAAGTCCTTTTTTTTTTTTTTTTCCGTGATTATCTATGTGCCCACTTTATATGTCCAGGTTGGTCTTTTTTCACTCTCCTGTTTCTAAAGCATGGTACTTATTTGCATTGAAGTCCATTTTCCAAATCTGACTTCAACTACTGTATGTAGTTTGCCCAAATCTTGTAATTCCTTACCATTTTCAACACCCTTAAAAAGCTGATATTTTTAACAAATCTCATTAAAAGAGTAAATTGTTGTGAGGCATTGCAAAAAGATCTAGATAAACTCTACAAGTGGAGTCAAATGTGGAGAATGGAATTCAACACTTACAAGTAGAGTCAAATGTGGAGAATGGAATACAACACTATTAAATGTCAAGTACTGGAAATGGGAGTCAGTAATATGAGACCAAGGCATGTGTACAAGATGGGAGATGTAATAACAAGAAGCGGTGCCAAGGCATAGCAAATTCGTCCCTGGCAGTCATTTTAGTGCTGATGTATAAACACAACAGGATATCTAGTCAAAGACAACACATATCAGATTTGAAGTAAATCGGGCAAAAATTGACAATTTTATGCCCATTTGAAATTTTAGGTTCGACCCACCTGACACTGACCCCCCCTACCTCTAACTGGGAGGTGACCCCCCTGATGTAATTAGACATGTTACAGGATGCAGGTTTGAAAGATGCACCTTAAACTTTGGTTTCAAGTCAATATGAAGAATTTGAAAGGAATTACGGTGAAAAAACTTTTTTTTTTCCCACCTTTTTTGGGCCTACAGCCTAGGCCTTGGTCCAATTTGGCCCAATATTTAATCAGGTGATCAGAAGGTCATTGCTCATCATCCCTGTAATTTTAGTCAAAATCACACCAGTAGTTTTCATGTAATGTTAACAAACAAACAAACATAGACAAACCGAGTGGCAGGCAAAAGAAGAAAAGGACCTTGGTGTGACCATACAGGATAACCTATCTCCAGAGAAACATATAAACAGGATTACTGGAAGAACTTACGGGATACTGACCAACATGAAAGTGGCATTTAATTAGCCTATATGGATGAAGAGATGGTGAGAGAGTTAATAGTGACAATGATATGACCGAGACTGGAATATGCAGCAGTGATATGGTCACCACATTTTAAAAAGCATACCAGTAAACTAGAAATACAAAGGATAGCCACAAAATTGATACCAAGCTTGAGGGAGTTGTCTTATGAGGAGAGATTAGAAAAGCTGAAATTGCCAACCCTGAGAGAGAGAAGTGAGTGGGGAGATTTGATTGCAACATTCAGAGTAAGATGAATAAAATGTGTGGATAAAGATGACCTTTTTGTGAAAAATGATGAAAGAACAAGGGGACATGAATTCAAGCTGAAGAAGAGATGATGCCTCAGTGATGTAAAGAAATTTAGTTTTCCAACAGAACTACAGACAATTGGAATAATTTATAAGTAAAGGTGGTGCAAGCAGAGAGCATCCATGTGTTTAAGTCTAGACTGGATAATAAATATTTGTAGAAGAGATGGGACAACTCAGGCTTAGCTCAAATCCTGTACAATACAATTAGGTAAATACATGCACATATAGGCAATAATAGACTCATTTTAGGCATACCTGACAATAATAATAACAGTAATACTGGTAATGATGATTATAATGATTTTGTGATAATAAGAGTGTTCATAATGACAGTAAAATTGGGCTTGTAAGCATGTGTGTGTGTGTGTGTGTGTGTGTGTGTAGTGTAAACTATGTATGTGAAATAAAATTTAATGTTTCTCTTTCTCTCTGTCTCATGCAAATAATATGATTTTTTTGATGGGACCTTGCAATACATTTAGAAACAAAAAGCAATGCAATATCTTTCTCAGTTCCTGAGATACGGTATACGCATTTAAAAGACTGGTGGTGTTTTTCTCGTTTTTTTTTTTTTTTTTAACAATGGCACTCGGACCTTATAATTCTAAGCGCCTCAAATGTACAGTATCAACAGTGACACAGAAGAGTTGCGATGTCCTTTGTTTGGTAGATCAGGTGTTTACTCCAGGATTTCCTTTGACTTTCATGCCATCTATTTCTCCACTGACTTCAATCTGCAACTCCAAACTTGCCATCTAAATCTGAAGTTTAGCCTGTTGGGGAGGGCAGGAAGTAGTGAAAACTTACTAGCACAATTGCTTAATAGTATGAAAATTATAAAATACCAAACATACCCTAAATGCTTCTGTTTTCAGCTTCTAAACCACAACATTACCATGTTTTGTTCCATCTAATCTACATGTACTAAGGGATCAGATGTCTGGCAAAACACAGGGCCATATTCAAGGTGGCACAGGAAGCTTTGCAATGCTTTGTAGGTCTTGACAATATTCTAGATAAATTCACAATGCACCTTATTATAAACAAAAACCAGCCTTCAACACACAAACCCCATTAGTCTGATGATATAATTTACATTTCAGTCTTGCTATTACCAGATTATTTTACTCAACTCAGGGCATACCTCTAGTAGTAAAGATAATGGAGGCTATATCTAACTCCTCCAGGTTTGAAAGTCACCTATAAGATATGATGAGGTGGGAGGAGGGGGCAAAAGATTTTCAAGGCCAAATGAAGGACTTTGGGAAAATTTTTGGATTTCACCATACCAGTCTGCCTGATAACATTGGTTTCTATGGTACCTTTTGCACAATTTTATTTCCGTGAAAAAAATTCAGTGATACATTAGCTGCGTAATTGGATGGGCCACTGTACTACTGTGTCTGACCACCTCTCTTCCTACTTCTTCCTTTCCTTCTTGTCACTTTTTATCGCTCATCTTTTCATTTCAGGTGGTTCTACACCGAGTGACAAGCCTAATGTTCTGCAACACAGGAAACCATTCACAGTGCTGGATGGTGACCATATAACCAGATAACTGGGTGCTGTGGAGTTTGCTATGATGTCCCTGATAACTGGCTGGGGAGACACAATTGCAGTGTCCATCCAGAAACTCCATACTTTATCTATCTATCTATCTATTGCCAGACGCCTCAATCCCGTTTGGGGTGGCCACAAACAAATCGCCTCCAAGTCGCCCTGTCCCCCGCCATCTCACTGCCCTGCTCCCAACTCACAGCCCCCTCTCTCATATACCTCTCCACACCATCCCTCCATCTCATCCTCGGCCTCCTCCTCCCTCTTCCCCCCTCCACCTCACTCACATACATTCTCTTCGTCAGTCTTTCACCCTCCATCCTCTCCACATGGCCAAACCACCTCAGTGTGTTCCTCATAACGCTTCCCATCACATCCACATCCACACCACAACGCTCCTTTACATCCTCATTCGTCACCCTGTCTCTCCATGTGACTCCACAGGCTCCTCTTAAATAACTCATTTCCACTGCTCTCACTCTCGACTTGTGTCCTTCCAACAACGTCCAAGCTTCACTTCCGTACGTTAGAGTTGGTATCACAATACAGTACTGTCATGTAGTAACTTTTTCACTTCCATGCTCACTTCCCTGTTTCTTATCACTGCTTTCAAAGAACCAGCAACCTTTCTTCCCTGCTGTACCTTTTCAAGCACTTCACCCTCCAAACCTCCATCCTTACTCATCACACTACCCGAGTACTTCAACGTACTCACATTTTCCAATTCCTCACCATCCAACCTCACTGTACATTCACTGACTTCACCTCTCTCAAAGACCATCACTTTATTCTTCCCTACATTCACCTTTAGATTCCGTTTCTTACACACTCTCCCAAACTCATCCACCAAGCCTTGCAGCTCCCCTTCGTCTTCACTCAACAACACAGTATCATCTGCAAACAACATTACAGGGAGTTTCCAAACACTATCCTCTCTCACCAGGGCCACTCCAACATCCACTACCCTACCTTGTACCTCTTTTATTACCTCATCCATGTACAGATTGAACAACCATGGAGACATGACACATCCCTGCTTCAACCTCAACTTTCAAAGAGAAAAATTCACTTAGTTCACCATCCACACGCACTGCAGCCTTCGCACCATCGTACATACTCTTCACAGCATTCAACAACTTCCCATCTACTCCATATATTCTTAACACTTTCCACAATCCTTGTCTATCCACCCTGTCATATGCTTTCTCCAAATCCATGAAAGTCACTTGCAACTTCTTTCCCTTCTCTAGAAACTTTTCCACTAAAGATCTAAGAATGAATATCTGATCTACACAACCTCTTCCCTTCCTAAAGCCTCCCTGTTCTTCTCCAACTAATTTCTCTGTTCTTTCTCTAACTCTGTCAATAAGTATCCTACCATACACTTTTCCTATTATACTAAGAAGACAAATGCCCCTATGATTACCACACACTTCTTTTTCCCCTTTTCCTTTATACAAGGGAATAATTATACCTGACTTCCAATCCTCCGGGACTCTACCTTCCTCCCAGGCCAATCTGCACATCTTCCACATCCATTCTACTACTATCTCTCCCCCATGCTTCAGCATTTCACCACACACTCCATCAATTCCTGGGGCTTTCCCTGATTTAACTTTCTTCATTGCTTCCACAACTTCTATCCTACTGATGTCTTCCTGTCTTCTCACCTCCCTCCTTCTCCATACTTTATCCTATGCCTTATTGTTGCAGGGCACTGTCAACCCAAAGGGAACATCAGTTCACTGCATGGAACAACCATGCAAGAGCAGCTGCTTGCCTATAGTTGATGGGTCTGCTTGGCCAGACAGACCGGCGTTGAACAACAACAACTGCTACTAACACCATTACTATCAACTTTAAATCAAAACTATACAAGAGGATATTAGGTGTATCATGCAGAATAAATAACTAAGGAAGAGACATTATGAAATCTCCAAAGTCACATAGAATATGACCCTAAGCCCCGACCCCACTAATCCTGCCTCAAATTCACTCGGAAACCTTTTGTCCTGCATAGTCAAGCTGAAGTACGGATGCTATACCATTCTGTTCTGGGTGTGACTGAGAAGGAAGTCTGTGGGGTTCAAAAGGAGGTCATTGCACCCTACTCACTAGAGAGTTTCTTGCATTAAGTAGTTGCAGCTGTCTTTTGTGGATGCAATGACCAGCCAGTCATTAACGTGCAATCAGTAAGCAGTTCTATCTCTGACTGGCCAAGTCTGTTCTTGAAAATCATTGTCAGTTTTGTGAAGATTCATTAGGTGATGTTGAGGTCAAAAAACATTACAATGAACTGGTATCTGTCACTCCCCACTGTAAACTCCATGTACTTTTGAAGCCTGGGTGTGGACTGACATGCCAGAAAGATGTACTGCTGTTAGCCAAACCTCTGTGTACAACTGCATAACGATATCAAGGTAGTCATGTCAAATTTTGAGTACTTGATGGATTAGCAACAAGGATATAACTAAGATTGTGCACTTCTTGGTAGACATATTATGTTTCTGAAACCAAATCAACAGATAGTGAAGGACATCAAGGGATCACTCACTGAATGACTTGAGTGTCCAGGTCTTTGTGCAGTCCTGGAGGAGTGGTGCTGGTGGCTGTGAATTAAGGCATGATTGATGGGATGGGGTGCTGTACTTCCACCACATCATACCACATTTTAGCAGTGTGAACACCCACTTGTCTCTGATGATGATGCCACCTCAGAAGCTATTCCAGCTTGTCACTTGGAGGCTAACTTTCCTTCTTTGTAGCTGGGGTAGTAATTGCACCCATCTGGCATACCACGAGGACACATCCTCATTTCAGCTTAGTCCTGTCGATGTGTAGAGATTTTGTTTTGGCTGGATATACCAGTCTGCTGGTGGTCAGAATATAACACTCTGAAATGCAAGGATTACAAAGATGGTTTTTAACCTTTATTGCCATAGGGATACTCTCAACTGAATAAAATTATTAATGGCTTGCTAGAATACAAGAGCTAAGTCAAATGCGGCAGACAAAAGGTCGAAAGTAGGCTATTACTGTACACAAACATTGCTGAAGATGCAGACAACACTGAAATACACATGGAGTGTTTTTACATGAGAAGCTGGGTATGAGTGGTGATTCTCTCTCTCTTTCTCTACTACTGTGACCATTATTATTAACAAGTGCCAGCTATTCTTGACAGTCAGAGATTTAGAAACCATATACGAGATGTGATCAAAAAGTTCTGAGACTGTTCCTGCTGTGAATGAACGGATTGCAGCACAGTCATACGTGTGTTGCAGGGGTGAGCAGTAACCTTCTGGAGTCAGTATGCCACCTGGCATCGTGCTGGCAACATTGGGACCTGTGTTACATGGGTTTTTGTGACCACTTGCACGTGCTCCTTTGCAATCTCGCTATGGACCTCAAACTTCAGAAGAGAGCAAATATCTGATTCTGTGTCAAACTCGGGAAATCGACAACGGAGACCCTTGAAATGCTTCAGCAGGCCTATGGCAATGAAGCATTGAGCAGGGCAAGGTGTTCTGAGTGGCACTCACTCTTCAAGAGGGGCAAAACATCACTGGAGGAGGACGAGAGGTCAGGACAACCTTCCATGAGCAGAATCCCCAACAATGTCGAAAACATTCAAAGAGGTGCAGGAAGATCGTCGGATCACCACAGTGACGAAGCCAGCAACGTCTATGATGGTGATCCAACAATCCTCATGCACAATTCGTTGAATGTTTTCAACATGACCATGCTGCACTCTGCTCATTCACAACAGGAACAGTCTCAGAATATTTTGATCACACCTCATAGCTGTAATGAAGCCAAGGAGTGACTGACTTAATACAAATCAAATCTAAAACCTCATTAATATCCTTGCTCCATTCTGTTGATTATCCTTGCCTATATTAATTTTTTCAGTACTGTAACTAACTACTTGCATGTGTACGGCTTGCTACCATTCTTCTTGTTCTTCTTTTCCCCTCTTTTTCTCTTCTCTTCCCCCTCAATTATTCACTTCTCTCCCTCCTGCCTCTTTTCGATTTTCTCCCTCTCTCCCTTCGTTTGTCCCCCTTTTTTTCCTTCAAAGTTTCTTCAATTCTCCATCCCTCTAAAATGTACTGCTAAACAAGTTAGGCACACATGTTAAGATTACAGTACCTGCATGCTGATGGCTGGAGGACTTTTGGGGTATGTGCTATGCATTCCAAGGAGGCATGTGTTGACTTGTATGTGTGGGAGCTCCCGATAGTACTGTGACAATTTTGGTGACACTGGTGAGGTTTCTGCACACCGTAATGGAGCTCGTTTGTTGAAAGTGCAGCTGTTCTAACAGTACAATCCTTTGCTTTTAACCTGAAGCCAAAAAAGGACTGTCAAACTTAGGTAGTAATGATTTCCCTTATTTCTAAATTTACACTAATCTCACATTTTCCCTAATCTGTGAAGCCCTCTACAATTTTCTTAATTAAAAATTCTATTAATCCCATATTTTCCCCTAGCTTCAAAGCCCTCTACACTTTCCTAATTCTGAAATGTTATTACCCTCACATTTTCCCTGATCTTAGCACTACCCACTTTTGCTTGGGTTTAAGAATATTTAGACAATTAGGATATGTGATGCTCCCATGAGGAGCACAGGAACCCAGGGCTAGGCAAGTTGGTCCTAACATTGAAGATGAGAGTGACCATCTTCACTCATCCCTGAGTGGCATTACCTGAGCAATAAACCCTAACCACCCCTTGGATATAAGCCTGCACTGGCTCAATCAGATTGAAGTGCCTTAATTACCCACTAAACCACAAGGTGCCATAATCTGGTTATATGGTTACCATCCAGCATAATAAATGGTTTCCTGGTGGTCAGGAAACCATTGGGCTTGTCACTCAGTAGAGAGTCCCTCATATGCAGATGGATGAGGAAAGAATGAAGGAAAAAAATACAGATGAGGGAGTGTAGAGTCACCCATAGGCATAAGGAGGAGGAAAGAATGATTGAAAGAAAGAAGTTAGCAAGAGGGGAAAGGGCAGTCACCCGAGAGCAGCACTACATCGAGTGAGTGGATGGTGAGTGTCCCTAGTCCCTATTAGCTTATTTCCCGAAAGGTCAATGCCCTAACTTTGGCAGAATCAACTTTGGCGGCACTTTTCATTGTCCCTATTAGGCATGAAACCTGGTGCCCTACTGTACTTCGTTATAAAAGTTTTCTTATTACAGTATTATGTTCTTTGACTTTTCCTGTGACTATTTACGGTTTCTGAGCTGGTTCATATTTATTTACTAGAGAGGTTAATGTTTTAAAGCAGATGATATTGAAATATGAATGGTAAATGAACAAAATGAATAGAGGGGCTTAAATACAGTAGGTTAGGGATAAGTCATTTAAAAAGCTATGTTTAATCCCCGTAGACTTTTTTAACCGTCAACTTGCCATTTGGATTATCTATCAGTCCCTTCCCCCCAGATGTGGATGGTTAATCAACATTTTACTATACTTCCAAGTGCTTACCCCCACCAAATACTTCATTGTGTTTTCAAAGGCTCCAACATGCTTGCATGTATCGGCCTTGGTCACCTAATGGCAGCTCTCCATGCTGCTTGATCTATGGCTGTCTCTCCATTCAGTCCCTTATCCGTGAGGTCACACTCCGTGACCTCGCCCAGGGTCTTTTTAGGTCTGCCTTTCACAACCCTACCCCTAACATTAACACTTCTCACATTCTGCTTCCAACTGTCATTCCCCATCCTCTCCACATGATCAAACCATTTCAATCTACCTCTACTTATCGAAACACCAATACACTAGTCCCATCCTACCTCTTACGTCTTCCATCATATAACTAGCCTCCCCCAGGCCTCACATTAAGGACATATTGCACACCACCAAATCATCGTCATTTCTGTACATTTGAGCCTGCAAATATCCTCTTCTTTGACTACCCAGGTCTCACTACCATACAGCATTACATTCCTAACATGCCAAGATCCCTTAACACAGAGGGAGAGCCCTCTCAATGTCAGGAAAGGCAACAGCCCTCTGAACTTCTTCCAACTCCTTACTCTAGCCACAGAGCTAGCTCCAGCCCCACCTCCAGCACATAACATATCTCCCAGATAACAAAACTCTTCCACACACAGAAGAGACTCACCAGCAAGATTAATCCTTTCATGCCTGACAATCTCCACATGCTCTCTCAGCACACCACACACATGAAATCAGCATTATCATGCAGTCTACCTCTAATACCATTACATCTCTTTATACACCCACATACTACAAACACTGAACAAGATGGAATTACTTCCCATGCCCTTGTGGCAAACTGCACATAGTCACTCTCTCTCGTCTTTGACAGTATTGCCACCAACCCTAGATACCATCACCTTTGTTTTATCTGCATTTACTCTCAAACTCTTGTGTCCCATACCATCTCTCCACTTCCTAAATCTTTCTTCTGCCTCCCTTTCATTCTCTGCAATCAAGACCAAAACATCAGCACACATCTCCCATGGAAGTCCATTTCTGAAATCACGTGAGAGGGCTTCAAGCACCGTGATAAACAACAAGGGACTCAAGACTGACCTCTGATGTAAACCAACATTCATGGAAAACTCATCTCTCAACTCTCCATTCACACTCACCTAGGTGCAAGCACCCACATACATGACCATAACCACCCTAACCAGCCACTCCTCGATACCAAGCTTTCTGACTGCCTACTTCACCACCTCTCTAGGGACTCTGTCAAAGGCCTTCTACAAATCAACAAAAACAAATTACATTCCCTTTTCTTTCCTATATATTTTTCCTGAAGCTGCCGAACAATGAATATGGCATCACTGGTCCCCCTGTCTGGCATAAATCCAAACTGCATCTCATCAATATTCTTTCTTTCTCTAATCATACCTTCTAGAACTCTCTCCATTACCTTCATTGTCTGATCTTAACGCTTTAAACATCTATAATTTCCTCTTTCCAGGGCATCACCCGTCCCCTTCTACACATTTACAGTTACACTCTTCAGCCAGTCATCTGGGACAACAATCTCATATACAGTATAATCATATTTATCAGGTCAGTGACTAACCTCACTCGTATATCTCCTGAGGCCTTCAACACCTCAGCAGTCAACCCAGACACACCTGCTGCCTTCCCCATCTGCATCCTGCCTATTGCCTTACTCAGAGTAGCAACATCAATCAAAGGTCAAGGGCCAAACACTGGATCTTCTGGATCCAAACCTTCCGTGTCCCAGTCATTTTCATCGTTCAACAACCGGCTATAATGCTCTCTCCATGCGTCTTTAATATCCCCACTGTTCACCACTACCCTTCCTTCATCATTCTTCACACACTGCTCACCTATAATATCCCAATTATCCCTCTTCACCTGATTGCCACCTTAAATATCACATTCTTGTTTTCCACACGATTTAGGTTGTCAAGTAAAAGTCTCTGTTACTCAGACTTCGCCCTGTATACCTCTCTTCTAGCTCTATGCTTGGCAACCAAGTATTCCTCCTTGTTACCACTCTTCTTCCATTCCTGGAAAAGCCTTCTTTTCTCCTTAACTGCAGCCTCTACACCCTCATCCTATCACAAAGTTACTTTATGTCTTGGTGGGCCTCTTGTGCAACAGCATACTGCATCAGTAACTCTCAAGAGGTTGTTCTGGAGGGCTCAGTATTGTTCATTAATGCCTCTGTCAATGTCTCCTTGTTCAGCCACCACTCTCCTCATCTCGCCATAGAAAGCTTCCCTTACTGCTTGGTTTTCCAGCTTCCATACTTTCCTCTTAGGTGCATAAGTCCTTTTTTTCATCACTCGCTCTTTAACTCTTACACCGCAGTCGTGTTTTTGCTCTCCTTGCGTGTCCCACGAGGATATTCGCGCTCCGACTGACTTCTTAAAAATATTTGCCAAAAATCAGTTATTAGTCCTAGAATATTATAATTATATGTGCATATGGCACATACTTTCAGCTTTCTCCTGGGATGTTTGACGAGCCTTCGTCGAGTACCATAGGACTTGTGGAGACTTCTGAAGTTGGGTAAAGAATTCTCCACTTTACACTTCCTGACACCCCATAATATGATTACCAGAGCCTGATATTATCACTAGAATCGCTATTCTATGATTTTCAAGTAGTTTGGAATCCATACACAAAAGAAAAAAAAACACTGTGAAAGCATTGAAAATTATGAGCGCGTACGAGCTTCCCACTTGCTCTCGTTCCCCGCTGGTATTCTGTCATTTATTATTCATAAACACACTCACACTTTATATTCCTATTACTTTATTACACACATATATATATACAGTATTTATCCATAAGTTTCCTTCAGAAACAGTAGTTTATTTTCACTACAGGCAACTTTCTCGTTCAGTAAACTAGCGTAGAGAGCAAAGCTTTGACTGTCATTACTCCCAGTATTTTTACTCATATTCTTATATGAGTAATGATTTACATTTCTATTTTATTTACACTACGTTATACACTGTCACTTCTAGTAAATAAGGGCTCCTTTCCCTTCGGGTCAGGATGAACTTGGGACACTGAAGCACTCGTAGTTTATCACCATTTCCTCCACTGGCTCATCACACGATTCACCAGAAAGATTGTAGTCACTGTTCATCATTATCATGGATAAATTAGCCAGCTCACACTCCACAGCTGAGTCATTTAGTCCTTTACCCCTTCCCACACAAGGTTCAGTAGGGGTAGAGGTCATAGGGCCCTCTAGAAGCGGCGGAAATGGAGGGGCGCAAGTGCTATGTGCTTTCATCTCAAGAAACAACACTGAACTAAATGACGAGGCGGATATGGGGCCGCCAAGGGTTGACAACGTCAGCGAGGTGACAGCTGCTAATTTATATGCTGTGAAATGATCGGCAGGAAATTAGGTAGTTCCAGGTGAATGTAAATATCACTTAGGCTTCTCCCTTCCTTTCTTATATTTTTATTACGAGAATAGATTATACGGCATATTTCAAGGGGAAATTACAAGGGAAAATTAGTGAACAAGTGCACGTGGGGTGTTGCCAGGTGATAATTAGCCAACTCCAGGTGTATGGCACTATCAGTTACCTTATTTTTTGGGGGGGTATAATTTTGTATAAGAATAAGGCATAGGGCTTATTTCAACGGATGAAATCAGTGGAAAATTCCGGGGAAGATTTGCTTAGCGCAGCGCGGCTGGGCAGGCGAAAGGAGAGGGTAATAGAGGGGAGGTAGGGAGGGGAGTCAAGAACGGGGATAAATAGCTAAATTGTCAACAATGGATGGGAGTACAGAT
>NC_137018.1:44768667-44836167 GCF_032717465.1 Coenobita brevimanus
GGAAGAGGGAGTTGCAGGAGAGATTTAACTGCTGCTTTAAGATGCAGTCACACAGATGCATAATTGCCATGTTTTGTTCTAATAGTCAAAAATAGATTGATGCAGTGACTGTTTAGGTTAGTTGCCAAATTTTTCTACATACAGTTCCTGGCCCTCAAAGACTGAAACTATTGGAGGAACTCTGCAACAGTCAAGCCAAATGACAACATTGATCATATTGTACCATTTATAAAGGCTCCATAGATGCATGCATCGGCCTCGGTGCTCTCCAGGCTGCTTGATCTCTGGCAGCCTCCTTTTTTGGTCCCTTATCCCTGAGGTCACACTCTGTGACCTCATCCCAGGTCTTTTTTGGTCTGCCTCTTGCAACCCGAACCCAAACGTTCTCATTTCTCACCTTCTGCATCCAACTGTCATCCTGCATCCTCTCAACATGCCCAAAGCATCTTAATCTACTCCTTCTCATCACAGCACTAATACATTCAAGTCCCATCCTTTCTCTCAACTTTTCAATGGCACTCCTAGCCCCCCCAAAGCCTCGCATTCAAGGACACATTACACATTCATCAAATCATTGATATTTCTATATGTCTGAGCTACAGATTTCTTCTTCCTTTACTGCCCAGGTCTCACTGCCATACAGCATTATACTCCTAACAAATGCTGCATACAAAGATCCCTTCACACAGAGGGAGAGCCCTCTTAATGTTAGGAGAGGCAACAGCTTCATGACCTTCCTCAACCACTCCTTACCATAACCACACACCTAGTTCCAGCCTTACCTCTGACAAAAACTCAGACCTTCAATTATGCGCAAATATGGTCGACAGTGTGCACTGCATTTTTGAAAATGCACATAATTCAAATACTATAAACAATGCAATAAATAGAATATGGTCGACATCCTCCCCAGTCAGTGCATTTTCGCCCCATTATACTCATCTTTTTATACCCATCCAATGGCACTCCTTCCTTCTCCTTTCTGTTGATGTAATGAGCTAGGTAGCATTCTACATGAATGAGCAGAAGAGGTGATATATTAGGTGAACTTTTGTATTCAACAGAATTAGCTACTGGTATGTTGTGAATAAGTGTATCAGTGTGTACTAACTGTTAGTAGCTGCAACCCCAGGATCATCCAATCATCAACCCTGTGGACTGCAGGATGAAGTTACCCTCCCCCTACAGTCCACTATTCTCTTTTCAGGGGACAGGGAGTGTCAGAGCTCTGTCCTATCACCAACTCTTTTCCATTTATTCATCAATGACCTTCTAAGCTGTACATTTAACCCTATCCACTCGTATGCTGATGATTTCACCCTTCACCTTTCCATTCAGTTTCCACAACATCCATCTCAGCAGTTACTTCAACAAACAAGGGATGCAGCTATGGCACACCTAATGTCTGACTTTTTTTTGTGTGTGTGTCCGACTCTGGGCATAGGCTTCACAGCCTGTATTCAAGGCCCAGTAGTCCTCCTACATGCCAAGCACCTTTACATGTCACCACTTCGGTGCTAACACCCACCGTCCATATTGAATACATGCTAGGGCTGTCTCATACAGGACTGGTGTACTGGTATTAGCGGGGGTATTTTTACGACATGTCGGCGGGTCTTCAGTAGATCAGGAAAGTCTGCTTTTTTTATGAAATTCAGATCCTTAAACTGTTCCCTGCCCCAGCCAGGATTTGAACCTGGGTCTGGTAGGACTGCAGGCCACCACACTACCGATTGAGCCACTGCCTCCCCCATGAGCCACCGCCTCCCCCACACCTATCAATCCGACACAGTCTTCCACAGGAGTACCCACTAATATTTAACAATATCCAGCTCAATCCTGCATCATCCTTGAACATGCTTGGGGTTTCATTCACTTGGGACTTATCTTGGAAAGATCATATTGCATCTCTTGTAAAATCTGCTTCCAAGAGATTAGGAGTGCTATGCCGACTCCGTACCTTCTTTACCCCTGCACAGTTGTTGACTTTATACACGAGTTTCATTTGCCCCTGTTCAGAGTACAACTCTCATGTGTGGGGAGGCTCCCCATATACAGCTCTTCTCAATAGGGTGGAGTCAAAGACTTTTTGTCTTATCAACTCTCCTTCTCTTACTGGCTCCCTTCATCTTCTGTCTCTTCGCCACACTGTTGCATCTTTATCTCTTTTTCTATCGTTACTTCCATGGTCACTGCTCCTCTGAACTGTCTGCTTGCATCCTTCCACCTCTACAACGGGTGCATGGCACCTGTCTAGCAACAAACTCTCATCCCTTTTCTGTCCAACTCTCTAATGCAAGAGTTAACCGTTGCTCCCAGCCCTTCATTTATGCAACAGGTCAGCCCTGGAACTGTCTCCCTCTGTCTGTATTTCCTACTTCCCATGATCTCCAGTCTTTCAAACGCAGCTTGTCCAGGCATCTCGAAATGAACTGATCTTGAATTTGGTTCTCCTTTGTATTGTTTTTGTTTTTTCTTGGAAGGAACAGTTTGTGGGCTCCTGGCCTTTGGTTCCTTCTTTCTTGAATTAAAAAAAAATAAAATAAAATAAAAGCACTGTGTTGGTGAAATGACTCTGGAGTTGCTAAAGTATGTGAGGCAGTTGCAGAAACTGAGGAAAAGGGAGCAGGTACTCCATGATGGTTTGTTTACAAATGACCACGAGGCACCAAGGCAGATGATACTGTTACCCGTTTCGGCTCATTTCAGCTTTTTGTGCATATTATCTTAAATTTCCCGCTTTTAGAAAATATTGTTACATTATTTATAACATGACCCCCTTTTATGAAATTATGATAAATTAGTAAAATTAAGAATAATCCTGACAGAATGAACTACCGAACTGTATGGTCACCGTATGCATTCCATCTGCCTCGTAAAGTAGTACGGAATATAGTTGGAATGGCTTGGTCTTCCCAGACGTGCCCGCACAATTAAAAAATACGCACACGATACACACATTATTTAATCATAATTTTGAGGGATGGCGCCCGCATAATTGGCGAATTGCACAGTTCAAATGTGCATTTTTCAAGGATGTACTGTACCCCCAGATAATAAAACTGCTGCACACATATTCAAGACTCTCCAGCAAGATCAGTCTTTTCACATCTGACAATCTCCACATGCTCTCCCTGACTCATCACACATACAAAATCAGCATTATTTCACAGCCTACCTCAAATACCTCTACATCTCTTATGCACCCACTTACAACAAACACTGCACAATATGGAGTTACTTCCCACACCCCTGTGGCAAACTGCACATGATCATATGCCCTCTGCTTTGACAGTACTGCCACCAGCCCTAGATATAATCATTTTTGCTTTATCCACATTTACTCTCAAACCTTTGTACCCCACTCAGTCTCTCCACTTCCTAAATCTTTCCACTGCCTCCCTTTCATTCTCTGTAAACAACACCAACTCATCAGCATACAACATCTCCCATGGAAGTCCATTTCTGAAGTCACAAAAGAGAGCCTCAAGCATCATAACAAACAATGAGGGGCTAATGACTGAACCCTGATGAACGCCAACATTCATGGAAAATTCGTCACTCATATTTCCATTCACTCTCACCTGGATGCAAGCATGCACATACACAGTCATAGCCACTCTAACCAGCCACACCTGAATCCCAAGCTTTCTTATTGCCCACTTCACCACTTCCATTAGGACTCTGTCAAAGGCCTTCTCCAAATCAACAAAAACAAAGCACACATCCTTCTTCTTTCCTCTATACTTTCCTGAAGCCGTTAGACAGTGAATATGGCATCAGCAGACCCATTACGTGACATAAACTTCAACTGCATATCATCAAGATTCACTCTTTCCCTTATTGTACCATCTACGACTCTCTTCATTACCTTCATTACCTGTTCCAACAGTTCTATGTCTCTATGATTTCCTCTTATGGCATCACCCTTCCCCTTATACACATTTACAATCACTCTTCAGCCAATCATCTGGAACAACACACTCATATATGATCAAATTTATCTAATCAGCAACTAAACCCACTCCTATATCATGTGAGACCTTCAACATTTCAGCAGTCAAGCCAGACACACCCACCACCTTCCCCAACAGCATCCTGCCTATTGCCCTGTTTACAGCAGCAGCATCGATCAGAGGTCAAGGGCTAAATACTGGATCAACTGACTCCAAACCTTCCCTCTAGCAGTCAGACTCTTCATTCAGCAGGTGTTTATAATGCTCTATCCAGGTAACTTTTATATCCTCACTGTCCACCACTACCATTCCTTCACCATTCTTCATACACTGCTCACACCTATGATATCCCTGTTTTCCCTGTTCATCTGATTTTCCCACTTAAATACCCTATCCTTCCTTTTAGCATTATTTAGGTTATCCAGTAAAATTATCTGAGACTCAGATTTTGCCCTGTATACCTCTTTTCTAGCCCTACACTTGGCAGCCAAGTATTCCTTCTGTTACCATCCCCCTCCATTCCTGAAAGTCTTCTTTTCTTTTTAACTGCAGCTGCTACACCCTTGTCCGACCACCATGTTAACTTATGTTTTGGAAGGCTCCTTGTCCATCAACATACTCAATCAGTAGCTCTCATGAGATTGTTCTTGAGAGCTCTGTACTGCTCATTAACACTTCTGTCAACAGCTCGCTGTTCTGTCACCACTCTGCTCAACTTGCTATAGAGGCCATTCCTTATTGCTTGGTATTTGAACTTTCATATTTTCCTCCTGAGTGCATAGGTCCTCTTCTTCACCACCCGCTCTTTCAGCACCATGTCACATATCAGCAATTTGTGTTGCTGCACACTCTTTGCTCCCAATAACTTTATTATCCTTCACAAACCTTCTATCAGCCCTCCTGACCAGGAAATAGTCAGTCCGGCTGCTATTACCCCCCAACTCATGTAATCAGCCTACTCATTCTTTTTGTAAAATGCATGTTGTACACAATCATATTCACTCCCTCCTCAGATTCAAATATCCTTTCTCCTTCTGCATTCCTCATACCACATGTCCATCCCATGTGCACTTCTTCATATCCTTGAGCTGCTTCATCCACATGATCATTTAAATCCCCACCCAAAACTACAATCTCATCAGCCCCCATACTACCAACTACATGTATCAAGTCATCCCAGATTCTGTTTTTTTCTTCATCATCCAAGTCAACTTGTAGGGCATATGCTGATATAACTAAGATCATGAGCTAATAAAACAATATTTTCACTACTATCTTTTCATTTATTCTCTTCACATTCATGACACATTCCATCCATTTGTCCTCAACCAGCACACCCACACCACAATATCTGTCTACATTTCTCAGCTAAAATAGCTTATACCTACTGTCCTTCCCAGCTAAATATAATTATCATTATCAATAAAAGAAAGTATAATCAAAGAAGAAAGCATACAATGAATGGATGAGAAATAGGGGCGTGGAAGAAGTTGAGAGGCGGAAGAGAGTTATATGTGGAAAGGAAGAGAGAGGTGAAAAGATTAGTAAGAGAGAGTAAGAAGAGAGTGGATGAGGAATTTGGAAGGAATTTGAGTGTAAAGTGGAGGGACTGTAAGAAAATGTTCTGGAGAGAAGTGAAAAGAGTAAGACAGGGTGGAAGTGAAGTTAGCAGGGGAGTGAAAGATAAAAATGGTAGATTACTAGTGGAGAAGGGAGAAAAAGTGAGCAGATGGAGAGAACACTTTAAGGAATTGTTGAACGTAGAGGATGGAAGTAATGCGAGTATAAGTGGCTGGGGAGTGGCTGGGAGAAGGAGGGAGGTGAGAAGACAGGAAGAAATCAGTAGGATAGAAGTTGTGGAAGCAATGAAGAAAGTTAAATCGGGGAAAGCCCCAGGAATTGATGGAGTGTGTGGTGAAATGCTGAAGCATGGGGGAGAGATAGTAGTAGAATGGATGTGGAAGATGTGCAGATTGGCCTGGGAGGAAGGTAGAGTCCCGGAGGATTGGAAGTCAGGTATAATTATTCCCTTGTACAAAAGAAAAGGGGAAAAAGAAGTGTGTGGTAATCATAGGGGCATCTGTCTTCTTAGTATAATAGGAAAAGTGTATGGTAGGATACTTATAGACAGAGTTAGTGAAAGAACAGAGAAATTAGTTGGAGAAGAACAGGGAGGCTTTAGGAAGGGAAGAGGTTGTGTAGATCAGATATTCATTCTTAGATCTTTAGTGGAAAAGTTTCTAGAGAAGGGAAAGAAGTTGTATGCGGCTTTCATGGATTTGGAGAAAGCATATGACAGGGTGGATAGACAAGGATTGTGGAAAGTGTTAAGAATATATGGAGTAGATGGGAAGTTGTTGAATGCTGTGAAGAGTATGTACGATGGTGCGAAGGCTGCAGTGCGTGTGGATGGTGAACTAAGTGAATTTTTCTCTTTGAAAGTTGGTTTGAAACAGGGATGTGTCATGTTTCCATGGTTGTTCAATCTGTACATGGATGGGGTAATAAAAGAGGTACAAGGTAGGGTAGTGGATGTTGGAGTGGCCCTGGTGAGAGAGGATAGTGTTTGGAAACTCCCTGTACTGTTGTTTGCAGATGATACTGTGTTGTTGAGTGAAGACGAAGGGGAGCTGCAAGGCTTGTTGGATGAGTTTGAGAGTGTGTGTAAGAAACGGAACCTAAAGGTGAATGTAGGGAAGAGTAAAGTGATGGTCTTTGAGAGAGGTGAAGTCAGTGAATGTACAGCGAGGTTGGATGGTGAGGAATTGGAAAATGTGAGTACGTTTAAGTATTTGGGTAGTGTGATGAGTAAGGATGGAGGTTTGGAGGGTGAAGTGCTTGAAAGGGTACAGCAGGGAAGAAAGGTTGCTGGTTCCTTGAAAGCAGTGATAAGAAACAGGGAAGTGAGCATGGAAGTAAAAAAGTTACTACATGACAGTATTGTGATACCAACTCTATCGTATGGAAGTGAAGCTTGGACATTGTTGGAAGGACACAAGTCAAGAGTGAGAGCAGTGGAAATGAGTTATTTAAGAGGAGCCTGTGGAGTCACGTGGAGAGACAGGCTTATGAATGAGGATATAAAGGAGCGTTGTGGTGTGGATGTGGATGTGATAGCAAGCGTTGTGAGGAACACACTGAGGTGGTTTGGCCATGTGGAGAGGATGGAGGTTGAAAGACTGACGAAGAGAGTGTATGTGAGTGAGGTGGAGGGTGGAAGAGGGAGGGGGAGACCAAGGATGAGATGGAGGGATGGTGTGGAGAGGTATATGAGAGAGGGGGGTGAGAGTTGGGAGCAGGGCAGTGAAATGGCGGGGGACAGGGCGACTTGGAGGCGATTTGTTTGTGGCCACCCCAAACGGGATTGAGGCGTCTGGCAATAGATAGATAGGGATAGATATAATAACCATAGTTAGTGGTAGTTTTCTAGAAATATGATTATTTGCATAAACAGATCTGTGGTTCTAGTTGTATTCCAGCTCCTAGCAGAGCCGGTAATTGAATATTATGGGATAATAACATGGAAAATTACAATTACTTCTTGAGGTGCGGTATACAGTACATAACCACAGGAAAAAATGCCAATGTGCTTATAGATTTCATCAGGTTTAATTCTTAAATATTTTCAGGTAGGGTATTTCCCTCTCTAAATCATTTAACAGTGGCCTAAATTTTACCCCAAAGCATCCATCATTCTTTTCAAATTTAACTGAGTGGTTTCAGCTCTCTTCAGAGTGGAATGCTTCCCTCAGTGAGCCATGTGACTTACCCATGCATCCAAGACTGGGTCCAATGGGACCTCATGCTGCACCCTTGCCTACGACACAAACCAGGCACCCTTAGATGAAAGCAGGAAATAACTAGGAAGCACTAAAACAGAGCAGACTTCCACCAATGCCAATCAAATTTATGAGTTATTTTTGTCATTCCTCTTTCCAACTTGGTGAATATTATTATGGTCACATATAGTCAGTTAATTCTACAGTCTTCATCTGCCCAGTTACATGTCTCGGAAAGTGCATACCTCTACTGCAGTAATAAATTCCTTGACCCACTGCTCACCTATCATTGAGATCCGACTTTTCAAGATATCTTGTACACAAATAGATACACAGAGAAACTGACACAGGCAAGTGAATAATCTCCATCCTACTTCATTAGCAGAGAAAATTATTTAGACTGTGTGGGTTTGTACTGTCAAGCCTGGCGGCTACACAATTATCAAACTCCCCACTTCGAGATTCAACCCTAAGACACAGTTCAGTCTTAACTTCCTGTAAAGGCCATACAAAACTTACTAAATTAATCACTGTGCTGGTTGGGACGCAAACTCGGCCCCATGTACTGTACTAACCAAGTGTGTATGTTACACTTGAACCAAAGAGAGAATCCCCCCATTGCCTCAGGCAATGCGGGCATCAACAGACCCCCTTACACTACGTTTTTCTTCTCCCTGGCGATTAATTTGGCAAGTTTCAAACATACACACATACACACACACACACACAAAACCGTTCGCTGGTTCAGTGGTAACGCTCTCGCCTGGTGTCCGCTAGGACAAGGGTTTGCGCCTTGCTTGGGATGCGAAAAGTTTCACTGATGAAGTGGGTGGTTACTGTCCCCCTTAAGCAAGGGGATGGGTGTGTGCACGTGTGAAGGTCAAGGCTTTGCCCTTAGATCAGACTATCTGAGCTCTCAGCTCTCTTCTGGGAGGGTAAAAAGCTGATGATCACAACCATCAAGTGATCCTGAATAACCCAGTGAATTACACACAAACACACACACATACAAAAGTTAAAGATAAAATCCAGTCCATTACAGACAAGGGGATCATCTATACACAACAGAAAGATGTTTGTGATGCTCTAAATAAAAATTTCCAATCAGTTTTTACAGATGAAAATAATGTTGAAAGAGATGATATTGAACATGCATGCGCACATATATTACCAGATACACAAATATCAGAATAATAAGTACAGGAAGAGTTAAGTAAATTAGACAAACAAAAAGCAAATGGACCTGACGAAATGTGCCAAAGAGTTAAGCAGACCATTATATTAACCCGCCGCATCCTGATAACATATGGATACGCTGCAACATTTTGTCACGCTCGTCCCAATAATGTATCCATATGTTTTGCAACTGCGAGGTCCTTCATTTGCACATTTTTCAAATTTTGCGCGTGATTTTTGGTACGTATACGCGGGGCACCCTCCTTTATCCGCTGCCATGTTGGGACACTGCCTTACACTGCGTGACACCCTGCTCCCCCCGAATTCCATTGTCTCAGCAACTCACCTGTTACCAGTGACCTGGCCAGTAAAGACATGTCGCACCACGGTACAAAATTCAAGGCAAGAGCAATTCCCCAATCGATGACGGTGTGGAGGACAAAGATTACATGGCACCAGAGGAAGAAATGAGCAGAAGTGATGAGGACGTAACATTGCCAAGGAAGGTGCGGTATGTTGATGTGTTCAGTGAGTGAAACAACACTTATATTATTACATATTAATTTGTACCAAATGAACAAACATCTACCTATTCTAAATGGTTTGCAATAGTTACCACTACCATTGAAAACATGACACCCACAGCGCAGCTCCAGAGAACATGGTACCAGATATGCAGAGGGTCACCTGTTTAGACCACTTCTAAGTTTAGGTGAGCACTTTTTCTCTGAATTGCCTTTGTTTCTCACAAAAAGCAGAGATTTGAGGAAAAAAAAAAAAAAAAAAAAAAAAGAAGTCCAAAATTGGTCGGGATAGAGGGTAGGGGGGGGGGCAGTGGTGAAAAATTGAAGATGCAGCGGGTTAAATATTCAAGGAATCCTTAGGTCAAAGTAAACTACCTGATATTTGGAAGAAAGCAAACATTTTTTCCCCTATTCAAGAGAGTGAATAGACAGAATCCACTCAAATACCGATGAGTTTCACTGACCAGTAATGAAAGTAAGATACTAGAAAAGCTGGTAAGAAAAGTTTCGGTACCCCATCTGGAAGAACACAGTATGATAACAGAAAGGCAGTTCAGTTTTAGGAAGAGAAACTCATGTGTTACTAATCTATTAACCTACTATGAGAGAGTTACAGAAACATTACAGAAAAGAGAAGGATGGATGGACAGCATCTATTTAGACTTCGATAAAGCATTTGATAGAGTACCACACCAAAGACTTTTATGGAAACTGTACCATCATGGAGGTATCCCAAGGCAACCTGTACTGTTGGATGCAGAATTTTCCTAGAAAAAGGGAAATGAGAGCAGTACTAAGGACAGATTACTCATCATGGATAGAGGTGACCAGTGGAGTTCCACAGGGGTCAGTGCTGGTGCCAATTATGTTTTTAGTACATATAAATGACACAGTAACACTGGAAATGAAAGGTATCTAACTACGTTTGCTGATGATGCAAAAATACAAAGGAAAGTTACTAACAGATTCTTGCTGAGAGCTACAAGAAGAATTAAATAAACTTCTTGAATGGAGCAATAAATGGCAAATGGAATTTAATGAGGACAGGTGTCACATAATTAAGTTTGATAATAGTGAAAAAAAGACCAGATTGGGATTATATGTTAGGAAGTTCAACCCTACACATATCAGAAAGGGAAATGGACCTAGGAGTGATCATCAATAACAGACTATCTCCGGCTGACTACATCAGTGAGAAGGTATGTAACATGTATACACTGTTTGCTTATATGAGAATAGCATTCACATATATAATGAAGACATAATGAGAAAGATAAGAACATCATTCATCAGACCAACCCTGGAGTAGGCATCAGCACTCTGGAATCCTCATCTCAAAAAACACATAGATAAGATTGAAAAAGTGCAAAGGGCAGCTACAAGTCAGGTACCAAGCTTATGGGATCTAAGCTACAAAGAAATACTAGAAAAAATGAATCAACCAAAACTACATGAGAAAAGGAAAAGAGGAGACATAATTTTACTATATAAATACATCTCAGGGAAAGAGAAAATACAGTAGTGCACCAACTTTCGCTACAGCAGGATTCGCGGAATCCACTTTCGCGGCATGCACCAAATATTCCCTAACTTCCACTTTCGCTTGAAAAAAATCGATTTTCGCGCACAAATTTTGGGTTTGGGACAATATTTTGAACTTTGAATTTCCTGCACCGCCCGCCCGCAACCCACCGCCATCTTGAATGACGTCATGTCAACACTCTGTCCACCCATTCCTGCCATTGTGTACGAGCGTGCTAGCTCCATTGTGTTGGATTCTCACGGTTCAATGGCCTCTACTATACCTGGTAGTGTGGGGAAAGGGCCTGGTGGCATGGGGGGAGAGCCTGGTGGTGTGGGGGGAGGGCCGGGAGGCAGTGGTGGTGATAAAAAGTGGCCGGGACATTCAAAGTCGGGAGGAAAGGCCAAGGCTAAAAGAGAGTATCGTGTTGGAGTGAAGAAACGGCAGTATAATAATGAAATGAAAAGGAAGATAGTTGAGCACATGGACAAGGGCGCAAAAAACAGTGAAATCTGCCGTATATTTAACATCCCAGAATCGACAGTGCGTAGTATGAGGAAACAGCATGGTGATAGCCAGGCAGCAAGAGGTGGCGCCAATACGTCTGGCGTGGCTAAATAAGCCCGCCACGCGCCTCGGATACTTACCCCCAACATCCATTAAACACCTCAACCTGGTCTCTGTGGTATGTTTCTCCTCATATAATGTGTACTGTACAGTTTTTATTGTTTGTATCTCACAATGCAATGTACAATAGTGATTTGATGTACTGTATTGCAAGTGAAAATGAAAATCTGATGTTACTTTAGGATAACCGGGAACCAATTAGCCTTTTTGCCATAAAGACAATGCCCCAACTTTCGCTAATTCCACTTTCGCGCATTATTTTTGGACCCAATTAGGCGCGAAAATTGGTGCCCCACTGTATACATAAATGAATTTATAACCTATGGAGAAGCATCAGCAAGAGGACACTGCAAAAAAAACTATATAAAATGAGAGGCAATAAAGACGTAAGGAAATTCAGTTTCCCAAACAGGGCAATTGATCAGTGGAATGTACTACCGAATGAAATAGTATGTGGCAAAACTATTCATAAATTTAAGGATAAGTATGTTAAAAATGGTTTAATACGTGGGACAGTAAGAGCTTGACTCATTCCTGTAGAGATACAATTAGGTAGGAACACACACATGGTAGCTTAGCACTGGAGGCCACCATAGGGGATGCTGGGTAACAGGACCTGCAGTGGGTAACGGAACCTGCAGCCCATCCCTTGGATGTGGAACAGCAAGGACGCTGCCATCTCCAACATGAAATCCTTCCCATCTGAATCATATTGCCAACCAAACCTCTCCTCACATTCCACACCACTGCTGACCAATGTAAATGCTGTAGGAAACTAAATTAATCACTGTCCTGGGTAAGATGCAAACTTGGGTCCACACACTCATCAGGCATGCACATTATACTTGAGACAAAGAGAGGATCCCTACATTGCCTCTGGTAATGTGAGCTTGTATGGACCTCATTACATCCCCTTGCCACTGCCTGCATTTCTTCCCACTCCTTAACCTTCACTAGCCTTCCGCTCCACTCCTCACTAAACCTTGCTCCCAAACTACTCCCCATCTTCTTTGACCATCTAATCTCTCACAACTTGTATGGTAGCTGATCAGGCTTGTCTGGTCATGCAAAGAGATATAGGTTTTGACTAAATGATGCCAGCACACTTGACAAAAGTAAAGTCCTTGCCTCCCTTGCTGTGAGTAAAAAGTGAGTCACTTGCTTTCAAGGCATAGCAGCCATATCATATACCTATTTTCAGACAAAGATGGTTTCCAAGTAGACTCCACCTCAGTTGGACTAGGTCATGGTTCTGGGCACCCAGCTGAGCTCAGACTGTCCTCCAACTAATGGCATGTATCTCCTGTGGCTTCTGCCACTCTCTCAAGAGCTCTGCAGAGAATTTCTCACCTGCTTCATAAACTGTAAATTTCCTGAATCTTGTTGATGTGCTGTTGTGAGTACTTATACAACTCCCTATTGATGCTGGTACCCAATTAGGACTGTGTAAATGATGTAAATAACAAGCACATGCCATGAGTGAAACCAGCATTGGACCAACAGAACAATTGTTCTCGACGAAGCTGGCACGGCAGAGTGCAAAATGACAAGCCAGCCCAAGCCTAAACATAAAAAGCAAACATTCCTGCTCCATGGCATGTGTTCACCTGACATACCATCCAGTCACAGGCCCCACCTGACAGTACCAGCTACCAATAATGTATGCCCATCAGTCCTGGGTTGGCAGTCCCAATCATTTCTTCTCATTGTGGAGAACTCTACCTCTTCTATCTGCATCTCTCACCTGCCAACCCAGTCAGTCTCCTATGGTCTTGATTCTCTTGCCAAGTACCTGTCAGTAGTCCATTGTACTAGACTGGCAATCAGCCCTCATTGTCCCCAAACCCAGCTTATTCCCAGTGTTCTTTTGGGCCGCTAAAAAAGGAAACAATTTAAACTATGTAATTTGGGCATTCATGAGCTGAAGCCTGAGTCACTGCTAACAAGGTAAGGTAACTATACAAGAGCCCTCTGTGGGGCAATTAGTGGTGTCTGCCCATCACCAAGTTGGGGCTACTAAGGCACCAGTTGGTCTCTCCCCAGCAACTGAGACTAAGGATGACAGGGAACAGTGTATACTGTCCTCCACCTTAACAGTGATTGGCAATGATGAGGTTAATGACGACCATGGAGGCAACAACAAAGGTAACGATCAGAAAGGCAAGCACTGCTGAAGTGGTCAAAAAAGAAAAAAAAAAAAAAAAGTAAAACAGGAGTTCCTATGTGCAGAATCCATCCATCCATCCATTGCCAGACGCCACGTATCCCAAACGGGGTGGTCAAGGGCTTAGAGTTAATTGTTTTTACAGGGAGGGGCACCAATCCTCCACCAACCCCACTTGACACGTAGGGATGCCAACAGCATCTGGTGTTTCCAGGCGGTCACCCATCCAAGTACTAACCAGACCCAACGTTGCTTAACTTCGCTGATCGGACGGGAAGCGGTGTACTCAACGTGGCATGGCCGTTGGCAGAATCAATCTTAATATTATCAGCACCCTTTCTGTACCCATATTCATGCCCAGATCAGTGTGGTTAAAGTATTTATATAGTATACCATATATGAGTATGCACTAAAATACTGTTAGAACAATTGTAAAAAATGCACATTAGCTCTCTGCATGATCTAAACAACATCAGATTGTTCTGATGGTTTTTTCAGGTCACATGTTCAATCTGGCCCATTAAGCTGATATTGGGCCAGGGAGTGCACTACTGTACAGGTTGCTCTACAGTCATTCAGATCTAACTAGCCAATGAAGATTCTGTTTAGTCCACTTCAGGTCCAGTGAGGTCATTTTATGTCCAATTATGTCATTTCAGTGAAAACTGGTGGATAGGCAAGCAATGGATCAAGACAGAGTGGAATTTTGACTAACAACCTCTCCATGGCTGCCTGTGTTGAATGATGTTTAGCTGATAAATGGCCACAGGTGTCGTTTGAGCGCGCCCTAAAAAAAAAACAGCGAAAATTTTGGGGAAGAGAACAAAGGTTCTGAATGTCTTCAGACTGACCTAGACTACATTCCCATAGCCTACACCTCATCAAGCAGTTCAAAGCCTGCTGCTTTTATAAGTGCATTTTTTATTTTTTCACTCCTGGCCATACCTAAACAAGCACAACTACACCCATTACCTCGACCCAGGCAGAAAATATTATCTTTGTCCTCTCGTGCAAAACACACACAACCCTCTGTTTATGATCATGAATGAATACGGGCACAAACAAAAAAGACATGATAATGAGAAAAATACATTTCTGTCTTGGTATCTTCACCTATTTGCTCAGGTTTATTGCACTGGTTTGGATAATTCGATTCAGTGTGACTTGTAGAAAACTGTGAAAACTTTCAAGAAGTGAACGAACATCTGGGACATGAGACTGACCTTCACTTCACACTCTCACATCTCATTTGTCAGGTCACCACCTGCTGCTGTGACGAGTGGATGTATGATTTTTTTGCTTGTGGCCATGCCTAAACACACATAGTTACATCCATTTTCTCAACCCAGACAGAAAATGTCAACTTTCTCCTCCCTTGAAAAACACACACAACCAACCTGTTTAAGAATATAAATAAACAAAGGCATAAACAAAAAAAGACATGAAAATAAAAGAAAAATTATTTTTGTTTGGCATCTTTACCAATTTGCTCAGGTTTGTTGCACTGTTTTGAATCATTTCACATATTCTCTGCCTTTCACAAGCATAACAGGAAAGTTTTCTGTGTTCATGTGATGCTTTTGTGGGTGCAATGAACTTCCTTCCCTTCCTGCTAATCAGCTCGTGCGAGGTGCGAATGGCAGGACGTCTTGCAATTCTGACTGTGTAAAGTGTTGGAAAACATCCAGCTGTAACCTTTTTCCTTGTGCAGGCAGAAAATATCATACTTTTCCATACTCACGACAGACAGACAGCAACATATATTGCAAAAATAACAAGATAAAATGATAGGTGAACGTGATACTACGGAAAAAATACGTTTTCCCCGTCTGTAAACGTATTTATTTCTGCTTTGTCTCTATATTTGCAAAAAATTAGACTTATTCGTGGTTTTAAAACTGCGTTACAATTCTATTTTTAGCCATGCAAGTGGTGTGGGAGCAGCAGGCTGCAACTTAACTCCCCTATTCCTAATTGGATCTGACCCTCCACTTTCATCCCCCGTGGAAGAGCCTAGCCTCGGGAGACAGGCAATTTTCTCATTTAGGACTGAAAATTCAACCTTTTCACTCCCTTTTCCAAGCATGGACACAACATTAACATAAAAAATAACTTGACACTACCGTAAACATATTTTATATCAAAAAGGTGAAAAAATATTCATAATAATTTTTTTTCGAGCCAATCCTAATATATTATGTACTGAAATCATTCAATATCATCATATGTAATATATGCACAACATTTCAGCACTATTCACATTGTTTTGGGAGGTAAAAAAAAAATAATAACACGTACAATGTTGCAGCATGGCAGCACCTTGTGGCGGCGGATATCAGTTTCCAATATTTCTGCAACTTTCACGCTCCATTGCAAACCTCAGAATGGGTCTGGGAAGCTGGAATTTGCACTGTTAGGTGTGTCTGAACTTTCTTTTCAATATGGCAAGGAAAAAAAAATCAATTTTCAAAACTTCAGAAAATGGCCTGGGTGTTGGCCTGGGGTGCACGTAAAATTCCGGACCCACGGAGGGGTTAAGAATATCTAGTTAGGCTAATTTATGGTACTTTAAGTCCAGCTCTGTCAATTTAGGCCCAGTCAGATTAGTTCCACTCTATCCTAGTCACTTCAACCCACCTCAGGTCAAGCCAAACCCTCCACATCTGTTTCAATCATGTCAGGTCAAAATCAGTCCATTCCAGTTATTTCAAATCCTTTCACCATTCAGGTCCAGTAAGGTCAAATGAAGTCCGTCCATACTACTTCTGGTCGTTCCAGCCATTTCCATTCTATCCACTGAGCTCTGTTCATGTCCTACACACTGATTCTGGTCTGATCAATTCAGTATTAACACATTTTACTTCATGTTAGGTTAGGCTAGTTTAGATTATTTCACAGTCACTCATGCCTGCCTGTACTTACTTCAATGCAAACTGGAGGGAAAAAAAAAAATTCACCCACATCTCTCCACATCCATTCACAACTATTCACATCAACCTAGATCTTTTGTCTTTTCAGTTAGCAGCCCAGACCCAGTTATACATATTTATGTTTCATTTCATTTCATTTTTGAAGGCTCCAACATGCTTGTATGCAATGGCCTTGGTCACCTAATGGTGGCTCTCCATGCTGCTTGATCTCTGGCAGTTTCCCTATTCAGTCCTTTATCCATAAGGTCACACAATATGACCTCGTCCCTGATCTTTTTCGGTCTACCTCTCGCAACTCTACCCCAAACATAACACTTTTCATTTTCTGCACCCAACAATCAACCCCCATCCTCTCCACATGCCCAAACCACCTCAGTCTACCTCCACAACTCTTCCATCATAAACCTAGCTCCCCCAGGCCTCATACTCAAGGATGCACTACACATCCACCTAATCATTGTCATTTCTGTGTGCTTCAGCCTGCAAATATCCTCTTCCTTTACTGCTCAGGTCTTACTACCATACAACATTACACTCCCAAAACAAGCTGCATACAAAGATCCCTTAGCCAAAGGGAGAGCTCTCACAATATCAGGAGAGGCAACAGCTCCCTGAACTTTTTCCAATCACTCCTCACTCTAGCCACAGAGCTAGCTCCTGCCCCATCTCCAGCACATAACATGTCTCCTAAATGACAAAGCTCTTCCACACACTCAAAGGACTAGACTCATCAGTAAGTTCAATCCTTTCAAGCCTGACAATCTCCACCTGCTCTCCATGATGCACTGCACACATGAAATCAGCATTATCTCAAAGTCTACCTCTAATACCACCACATCTCTTGTGCACCAACTTACCACAGACACTGCACAAGATGGAATTACTTCCCATGCCCTTGCAGCAAATTGCACATGGCCACTCTCCCTCTTCTTTGACAGTACTGCCACCAACCCTAGACACCATCACTTTTGTTTTATATGCATTTACTCTCAAGCCCTCGTGCTGCATACCATCTCTCCACTTCCTAAATCACTCCTCTGCTTCCTTTTCATTCTCCGCAGTCAACACGTCAAAGGGTATAGGGGACAAAACAGATCCTTGGGGGATGCTATTTGTGACATTTCTGATGTTTGAAGATTGACCGGCAAATGTTACATGTGCACATCTGCCTGCTAAGTAGTTTGCCAGCCATCTTTTTGTGTTACTGTGCATGTTTGAGTATATTGTTTGTGAGGTTGTGGCAGGGGATGGCATCAAACACTTTGCTAATGTCTAGTGTGACTAGGAGTGTTCTGTGTGGTGGCCTAGCTGAATTCATGCCATCAAAAATGTTCTGTGTAAGGTTGTAAGAAGAGTGTTTGTGGAGTGTAGTGGCCTAAAGCCATGTTGTGACTGGGCTAGGGGGATGTGAGGTGTAACTAGTTGTAGTACCAGTCGTTCAGTGACTTTCGAGGTGCAGAGGAGTGTGATGGGGCGGTGTGAGGAAGGTAACATGGGTCTTTGTTGGGTTTAGGGATAGTGATGATAATGTCATGCTTCCAGATGTTGGGTATTGTGTTGTGTGAGTACCTGTAGTTTGATATCTTGGTGAGTGCTTGTATGCCTTGTGGTCCAAGGTGTTTAAGTTGAATGTTGCTTATGTTGTCTGGTCCATTGGCAGATGAGTGCGTAAGGTTGCTGGTGATGTGCTTCATCTGGTTGTAAGTGAAACGTGCGTAGCCTGGGACTTAGGGGAACTGTCTCTTATGTCGGATGATACGTCGGTCGTTGCGATGGGGTTTTAAATGGCTGACATGTGAAAAGTGATTGATGAGAGAGTTTGCTTGTTGTTTGTTTGAAGGTATGGTGTCTGTTGTTGTGATGGCAGCATGTGATTGTGTATTGTTGCTGTTGGAGAGTATGATGCTGTTTAGTGTTTTATAGAGTTTGCTTATGTTTGTTTTGTGGTCAAGTGTCTCGAGAAATTTTTCCAGTTCAGTGTTTGCTGTTCTGATATTTTATTGTTTATTTGAGTGTTGACTTCATATATTTGTTGTACGGTGTCTTGTGTATGGGGTGTTGGGGAGTGTCATAGTGTGTCCTGTTGTCTGATGAGGCCTTTAATTTCTGGTGTGAAGTTGGGGTTGTGTCTCTTTCTGTTGCCTCTAGGGATGTGTCTTTTGTGTGTGTTTTGTTTAACTGTATTGAAAGTGTGCACGACGGTGTTGATGTTTGTGATGGGTGTCCTATTTAATGTTTTGAAATGTTCTGTTTCAGTTGTGAAGGCCTCCCAGTTGGCTCTCTTATAACTGGTGTATGTGTGTCTGTGGCCAGCTGGAGTGATTCTGGTTTTGGTAGTGATGATGACTGGGAGGTGATCAGATCCAAGGGTTTTGACCACTCTCCAGGATGTTGTGGGGGGGGAGGTTTGGGGAACAGAAGGTGCTGTCTGGGGATGATGGGAGGAAGAGGGCTTGGTCTGGGATATGGGTATGTAGATGGAGATTATTCAGTATGAAAAGATTATCTGTTTGGGACTGTAGTACCAGCCCTCTGTCTGTGTCAGGGTTGTTGACATGCCAGGCTGCCTTGACATTGAAATCACCACCCAGGATGATGTTGGGTATGTTAGTGATGTGTTGTATCTGTGGAGAGTAATTGTGTGGTACTGTGGGGGACGACTTGGGGGGAATGCATGTGTTGGCAACTGTTATATGTGATTTGTTACCAGTGAATATTTTAATTGATTGTATTTCTGTTGTGGTGTCATGTGGGGGAAGAAGTGACTGTGTGTGTGCACTGGTATCTGAGAAGTTACTGGATTTGTGTACCAGGGTGATGAGTCCACCACCATAGTCATCGGCCCGGTCTTGTCGAATGGTGGTGAGATTGTGAAATGTAGGTGTTTTTTGTGTTCTGTTTAATGAATTGTGAGTTCTTATTTTTTGGTGTTTATGCCATTTATGTTTAATTAAAGGATGTTTATGTTGTGTGTGCGATGTGTGTTGGCTGCTGCAGCACGGGGGGGGAGGTGGTGGTGTAGGTGAAGGGGAAGGGGTAGGAGAAGATTGTGGTGGAGGTAAGAGTTTGGGTGGATTAGGATGGGTTAGAATAGGAGGAGTTGGGGGATTGGATGGTGTAGGAAGGATTGGTGGGTTTGGCTGAGGTGCAGAGGAAGTAGGAATAGGGTTGGTTGGGGGGTTAGTGGGTGGGGGGAAGGAGCATAGGGAGCAGGTCCAGGTGTTTGTGTAATGTTTTCTGGATGCAAGTGTTGTGCAGGCATAATTGGTCCAGTTCTTGTAGGAATTGCACTGAACTGAACCCTTTGTCTGTCAGCTCAACGTGATAGGTTTTGAGCATGTTGGACATATGTATTTGTTGGTGGGTCCTGGACTGCTCTCAATGTTCCTGGCTAGAAGTAGTTGTCGAGAAATGACCACCGGGGAGTCATTTCTCGATGTAGAAAAAACAGCGTTGTTGTACGTGTTGTGCTGAGAGGTGTGGTACTTGCCCGGGTGACTGAAGCCATTCTCAGGTTCTCGGGCGCCGTGAGGGGCCCGGGGGGGGGGGGGGGGGTTGCGGTGGTTTGGCCTCCATGCTGTCCTCCTCTTCTGCTTCAACAGCCTCTGGGGGGTAGACCCACGATGAAGATGCCACCGCTTCAGGTCTACAGGTGTAGAGTTGTCCCATGTGGTCTTGTGGCTAACCTTCACGCTTAGCAAAAGTCAAAGAACTCCTCCTCCTCCTCCTCTACCTGCTGAAGCTGGGTGATGAGTGGTGATGTGCAGTGCGATGATGGTGAACTACCCACTTCAGGAGACTCCAAAGACAGGCACAAGCTTACGTCCATTAGAGACTCAACGACTATCGAAGTGCTCAGTTGCAGGTCCGATGATGAAAGCAGAAAACGAGGTAGTGGTGGTGGTGGTGGTGAGAATGGGCTGGCACTGGTGGGGGTCACAGGCTTGAAGAAGGAGTCGATCCTGTTCTGATGAGAGGACCGACGATTCTGCCGAAGGATGATAGCGTCCCGGACTCCATGCAGCTCCATTGCCAGGCTGAGTGGCACCAACTCCCTGTCATAGAGTGGGTACTCAGCATACTCCAGCATCCCCTCCAGGTAGCCATGGAGTACAATGAGACGCGGGAGTGAAGGAGTTGTGGAGGACTGTGAGTCAGGGTCCTCAGTGTCGTCCTCGTTGGTCTCTCTGTCCTCTTTCGAGCCCACAGAGGCAGCAGCAGTGATTTCCTCATCAGACATGGTCAGATAACCAGGATTGCCCTGTCACTGTCCAGCCAATCTCTCATGTCGTTGATGTCCACCTGCTCTCCTGCTGTTCAAAGGCGGCAGTGGAAATTGTCCACATCAAACCCCTCAAAGTCGTGCTAGACTTCAATTCCCTGCAGGAGATGAGACCAACTGCTTTCATGGGTTTTCATGGAGACTTCCACACGTTTGCCCAGTTGAACACTGCAGACTTCAGGTTGTAACGCCAAAGATTCTGCAAGGTCTGCTTCCCACATGTGTCCTCGACTGCATCCTCTTCCTCCAGCACTACCATCACCATGTTAAGGAACCTCCGATGGTATAGTCTCTTCGTAGCCATGATAACACCTTGATCCATTGGTTGAATCGGAGCAGTCGTATTAGGTGGCAGAAACATGCACCTAATATGCCTGTAATAAGCAACCAAATCCTTCTGAGATGGATGCACAGGGGCATTGTCCAGGAGCAGGAGTGCTATCACCTGATCATGAGCGATACCAAGGACCTCCGTTAGATAATGGATAATCTCCTTGACGAAGTGTCTGTCGAACCAATCTCAGAAGATCTTTGCAGTAAACCAGGCCATCAAAGATGGTACCACACGACAGGCAGGCTATCCATCAACCCACGGAGACAACATGGTTGTTTTGCACACCCAACAACAATGGGTTTGAGGCAGTAGTGTCCTATTAGCACTGGCATAACACAAAACAGAGACATGTTGTTTGGACAATTTCTGACTAGGCACAGTCTTCTCCCTTTCCTCAGTGAGGGTGTTGGTGGACAAGGAGTGGTAGAACAGACCAGTTTTGTTATCATTATAGACTTGACCAAGGGCATGGCACTCGTCCTTGATCAGGTGTTGCACTTTCTAGTGAAACAGGTCTACTTCCTCTGCTGCCACGTCCAAGGCCTTGTCATGTGCCTTACAGCCAGTAAGTCCATGGCGAAGCTTGAAGCGAAAGAGCCATCCCACGGACATCTTTTCACTCACATTGTGTAGGCGTGCAAACTTCTAGGCTGCAGCCTTCACCTCAGTCCCGAGCACTAGCACACCAGCACCACGTTGCTGGCAAAACCACAACAATATTGACTGGTCAAGAATGGCCTGTGCCATGACCTTCCAGCTCCCCCTACGTGTGTTTTCGCCGAAGTCCGGTCTGTTCTGCGTAAGTTTGTCCCTTGACTTCTTGATATCAAGCAACGTTGCACGAGCTAGATCATATTCCCGCAGTATGCGTCCTGTGGTTCAGTCTGCATCAACCTTGCTCAGTATCTCATGTTTCCTCTCCAGAGTCAGAACCTTCCTCTTCTGCTTCTCAGGTGGTGGTGGGGCCATCACTGCACACATGAGAATACAGAAGAGGAGGGCCACAACCTGAAAAAGGTAGGGGACCACCACATAAGCTACCACATTCACAGCCGTTCTTGCAAGCGAGTCACTCAGATGAGACAAAGGCAGGAAATGAGGTATGGGCTTGTTGGCCAGCAAGCAGTACAGCGCTGCCACATCGTACCCCACGGTTGCGTCCAAGCACAGATGAAGCAATATGCGGCAAACTGACACTTGCATATTAGGTTCACTTCCATTTGTCCAGGCAAGGATTAGCACATGACGACAACAGCGGATGACCAGTACAGCACATCTCCACTTCAGACAGTGTATGAATAATGCGACCGGCCAGTCAGTGCTGACCATTGGGTGGGGAAACAGACAGAAGCGGGTGATGGGGAGTTTCTGCACTAATCCCAGAGGTTGGGAGACTCCCACCATTCAGCATAGAGGCAGACGGGCACTTTTATTGTATATTGCTTGTGGCTTGTGGTCTGCGTTACATGCATGATGACCACTGGAACCCTCAGCCAGGAACAACACTTGTCTCGTCATTTCAAAACTAACCATAGGAGTCTCTGGAAAATATGTTCAATGTGTTTCCCATGCAAAATTACGTATGTGAACATATCCTAACCTAACCTGACCTAACCTAACCAAACCTAACCTATCCCACTAGGGCTGCTTGGCTGAGGTGGCTGGCTGTGGTATGGAAGCGAATGCCCATACAGAACGGAAATGTACTGTACAGTACGTACACACATACTGTACTATCATATGCATTTATACAGAGATTGCTGTACTGATACTGTATTGTAATCATATTGTGGGAAGGACTCTCCCTCTCTCTCCCCCTCCCCGTGACTGGGCATCATTGGACGTTTGACCGAGAGATGGATGGCCACTGTCACTGAATATGTGCTCGTGGCTTGTGGTCTGTGTTCCACGCGTGGTGGTACAGTAAAAGTCCAATATTTCGTCATCCAAATCCCCGGCAAATCTGACATTTCGGCAGTTTTGAGAAATAGTCCCATTTACGAAAATCTCCGATCGTTCGGCAGATTCTCCGATTATTTTCGTCAGTCTTGAAATTCTCCATGAGGCTCGCCAGCTAGCTACCCGCCTTTACCCGCCTTAGTGAGTGAGATAGTGAAAGTGATGGAACGAGTCTACCACTGCCATGAAGCTCAGAGGCTAGCTCTTTCTCCTATAGCATAAAGAGAGGACAAACATGTAGTGAGTCTAGCATGGGAAAGAGAATCTGTTTCGCCATTCTTCCGAGTTGTTGCCATGCTGCTGCCGACTTCTCTTGATTCTTCTGTGTGCTTTGTGAACTTCGTACTGAAATACCTCTGAAATTACTATTCGAGTGTGCTGTAAGCACCATAACATCAGACAGGAGCTTTGTAACACCTGAGTGGACCAGCCGTGTGTTGTGAACAGTATAAACATCTTCTGCGTGCTTTGAAAATGGCCTCCACGTGTGGAAAGTTAACTGGTGTTAGCAAGAAGCGTACACATAAGATGTTGACTATTGCTCGGAAAATTGAGCTGTTGAAAAAATTAGAGGCTGGCATGAGTAGGAAACAGATTATGGATGAGTTTAACGTAAGCTCCTCTGCTCCCTCCTCTCCATCACCAACAGCAGTCTCTGAACCTCAAGCTCTACTGCCGCAGCAACAGGGAGAAGAGTCCTTAGAGCCTGTTGCAGGACCCTCTACTGCTGGGGACTTCTTCCAGCAGTAGCAGACTCCAATCAACCCCTTCTATTGTACATATGTAAATAAGGAACCTACTATAAGTTTAGGTAAGTGCATGTGAACTTGTAGGCCTACTGTACCATTACATTTATATACAGTATGTTCACTAATTTCTTTATTTTTCATATTCATGTATAGTACTGTATTCATTACAGTATTGTACAGTATCAAACAGTATACAGTACTCTCTCCAAACACATTTGTAATGATGTGAGTAATGATGATAGTGTTCACTGAAACATATAAGGTACTGAGTGGGTAGGGTTTTCGATAATTCGACATATTTCGGCACTTGCCTGGTCCCATAGATGCCGAAAATTCGGACTTCTACTGTAGTTGGAAAAGACTTAGCCTGGTGGTCGCGCATCTCTGGACATTCAGTGGGGATGTGTATGGATGTTTTGACACCACTTGTGGGCTACAGCTGTATTACCCAGGTGCTGGAGGTTCGTAGAGAGTGATCGGACAAGTGCACAACTTTGACCATTCAGAATAGGGGTGGACGGACATTTTAGCTCAGGTTCGGGGTAACGACCTATTTCCCGCTCATGGCTCGAGCCCTGCAGCCATGATACTGAATGTTTGAACATGTCAGCTGGCTGGCTGAAGTTCTCAGGGACTTTTACGTCTGGATAATAACAAGTAAATTTGGATAATGGTTTAATAGAGCATAGGTCCAGCGTCCAGATAATGAATACGTCTGGATACTGCACGTCCGGATAAATGAAGGACTGCTGTATATATATACATATACAGTACACATATTTTCCCCCCATCTCTCTCAAAGCCATCTCCAGGTGGAAAAGGTGGTGGTCCTTTGGGGGTAAGGAAGAGGAGGGCAAAGAGGGGGATGACAAGGCCAACACATCTCCCACTTCTGCCAAGATCCTCTTGAGTCCTAGCCCTAGTCAGAAAAGGTGGTAGACTTTGGAGGTTAGGGACAAGGACGGTGCAGATGAAGAAGGTCAGGCCACCACAACTCTAACCTTTCTCCTTAGAGACCCCATTTGGGGGTGTAAATGAGTCTGATTGTTGAGTGCCACCTTACAGTGGTGAGCCAGGTTGAGCATTACTCTGACCTAGTATGGTCGGACTAGATAGGGCCTATTTGCAGCAGTCAGACTACAAGCAAATATTGTATTTGGCCATTTCCTCCCATATAAACCATATTTAGGAGAGGCCTATATCCTGCTATGGACTGTTACAGGCTGAGGATTATGATGTAGGTCCAAGAACACACAAACAAAGAAGTAATGAGGTCTTAGGAATGAGAAGTGTTCAATGCAAACTATACATTATAAGTCACAAATGTCTATCTATTTATTGCCAGATGCCTTAATCCTGTACGGGGTGGCCACAAACGAATCACCTCCATTTCGCCGTCTCCTGCCATTCATTACCCTGCTCCCAGCTCACACCCCCTCTCTCATATACCTCTCCACTCCATCCGTCTATCTCATCTTTGGCCTCCCCCACCCTCTACCCCTCTCCACCTCACTCACATACACTCACCTTGTCACTCTCTTGTTCTCCATCCTCTCCACATGGCCAAATCACCTCAATGTGTTTCTCCTAAAGTGTCGTATTACATCCACATCCACACCACAATGCTCCTTCACATCCTCATTTGTCAGTCTGTCTCTCCATGTGACTCCACATGCTCCTTTCAGATAACTTATTTCCACTGCTCTCACTCTTGACTTCTGTCCCTCCAACAAGGTCCAAGCTTCACTTTCATATGTTAGAGTTGGTATCACAATACTGTCATGAAGTAGCTTTTTCACTTCCAAGCACACTTCCCTGTTTCTTATCACTGCTTTCAAGGAACCAGCAACCTTTCTTCCCTGTTGCACCCTTTCAAGCACTTCACCCTCTCAACTTCCATCTTTACTCATCACACTACCCAAGTACTTAAACACACATTTTCCATTTCTTCCTCATCCAGCCTCAGTATACATTCACCGACTTTACTTCTCTTGAAGACCATAACTTTATTCTTCCCTACATTCACCTTTAGATTCCATTTCATACACACTCTCCCAAACTCATCCACCAATCCTTGCAGCTTCCCTTCGTCTTCACTTAACAACACAGTATCATCGGCAAACAACAGTACAGGTACTTTTCAAACACTGCTCTCTCTCACTAGGGCCGCTCCAACATCCATTGCCCTACCTTGTCACAAATGTTACTATATGATTTTAAAAGGGGAGTGGGTTACAAAATAAGGTTAAAACACTAAATTCATAAAACAGACGATGAATAAGGATATTTCTTGTTTCATCCCCACCTACCTCTAAAGCTTGGTTAACAGATACAGTTTCAGACATTTTTCTTTCAAATCCCATGACGTATATTGAAATTTTATTCTCGCCACCAAAAGATTTAAAAAAACAGGCTACAGACTCTGCAAAAGAACTGACCACACAGGGCATAATGTAATAAAAAAAAAAAATCACACTTCAGAGAATATATTATATGGAAAAAAATAAGTGGTTGGAGGGGGCACTCATCATCCACTCACTTGATGTAGTGCTGCTCCTGGATGCTGGCCCTTTCCCCTCTTCTTTCCTTCCTTCCTCTTCTGTCTTTCTTTCCTTCATTCTTTCCTCTTCCTTCTGTCTATGGGTGACTCTAAGTGACAAGCCAACTGGTTTCCTGTACACCAGAAAATCATTTCCTATGCTTGGTGGTAACCATATAACCAAATGATGGTACTGGTGGTTTAGTGGGTAATTAAGGGACTCCAATTGGATTGAGCTGGTGCAGCTTTATATCCAAGGAGTGTTTGGGGTTTATTGCTCATATAATGCCTCTGGGATAAGTGAGGCTGGTCACTCTCATCTTAAATGTCAGCACCAATATGCCTAGCCCTGGGCTCCTACACTTCTCATTGGGCAACACTGGATTGGATGATGGATGGATGGAATGAAAAAAATTTGCAACACAGTTGCATTCTAATGCTTGGGTCATACTGCCCTTGCCAGTTACAAACTGGAGGCATTTTGACATGCTGCATGCTAAATTTTTGAAGTATTCTGTATCCATCTTCTTGACCCATGTTGCAAATTTCATTCATAAGGCAAGGCACTGATAAGGTGTTGCATGTTTTAACCTTGTCCTTCATATACTTCCATGCATTTTCAATGGGATTCAGATCTGGAAAGTTACCTGGCCAATCAAGCACTTCAATGCCATAATCTAAGAGGAATTTCATAAATTCATAATGCTTTTTGCCTTGTGACATGAGGCAGAGTCCTGTCTATATTTCCGACTTCCTATGATCTCCAGTCTTTGAAACGCAGTGTGTCCAGGCATCTCGAAATGAACAGATCTTGAATTTGGCTTTCTTTTGTATTGTTTTTGTTTTTTCCTTGGAAGGAACAGTTTGCAGGCTCCTGGCCTTTGCTTCCTTCTTCCTTTCATTAAAAAAAATTAATAAATAAGGTGTGTGCAATCATGAACATCATTTAATTTTAGGGGATGGTCATTCAACACCTCCATATATCTGTCAGTGTTCATCATTGTGTTTTTTGGATGGAAACAGAGGCCTGCCCTGCCTACTTCCCTGCTAAAACAACTCCACACTATTACACTATCATGTTCTTGACAGTCCTTTGTGTGTAGTAGGGATTGTAGCAACTGACGTTGCCAGGCCTACTTACCTACCTAAAACAAGGATGAAAACATAAAAAGGCTTACCAGAGAACATCACTTTCCTCCAGTCTTCTGTGGTCCAATCTTTGTATTTTCTTGCAAAGTCAAGTCATTTGTGGTGCATTTGTTTGGTCAGAAGTGGCTTCTTGACTGGCAAGCATGATGGCAGGTTCAGGTCCTTCTACAGCCAGTGTTAGATGGTGCAGACTGAGAAACCTTGTAGGAACTAGGGATGATTAACTTTTGAGTTCCGCAGCCATAATACAGTATCAGGAGTTGCAACTCATGCCTTAGGGGGTTGTCTGTAGCCTTTGTTGTCGTGCATCGTCGTCCTAGATGAACTCTTCTTGGTGGGACAACAGATGTGAGGCCACGGGCACTGGCTGTCACTCATGTCACCGACTGTTCTGACTGTCTGGTGTTGTGCTGTTTCCTTGGTAAGGTTGTTCTCCTGCTTCCAGGCAAGAATGTGAGCCTTTCTATTTAGTTTGACTGGTAGAACCCATATCTAATCACTAGACTGTGCACAAAAACATCAAATACAGTGGGAAGCAACATTCAAGGGGTCTGGTTAGGAATGAAATCTGCACTACTACTCCATACCTCAGCTTGTGGGTGACAGAGTTGGGCTTAAACTCAGCATTTGCTTGAAGTAGGTCTAGAGAGATGCCAGATGTCACATACAGAAACTGAGCTGAGTGTATGGCATGCATCACAAATGAAAAAGGCCGCTTCTGGCCATTGTGTTTTGAGGCAGTGGCCAGTTTCTTTTGCCAAGTCTGTATATCTAATTCTTTCAGTTCAAAAAATTTCTCTGTACCTGAATAAAACTGTTCAAGTGCAACAGTAAAACTATAGAATAAGCCATCAGAGTGGTGGTTAATTTTAAGACTGATGTGTACTTTGCATGGAACAGATAAGGAAATCAACTTTGAAAAGTATGCTGAACCACCTTCTTACCTGGATATAAAATGATTATTAAAGGATGAGAGCCTTACAGGTCTTGGTTGGAGAAACAGGCACTTCAACACTCCCAGCACAAGCCTACTCCTCTGGAGTACTGGTAAGACAGAAGTGGGATATGGGATGCGAGGTAGAGATAGACAATGAAATGGTGAGAAGTTAATACTGGTCATGGTAAAATTAAGATAACTTAGAATAAGGATGGGTGAAGCCATGTGAGGCTTAGAAAACTGTGGCAACAAGGGGAAAGATTGAGAAAATAAGGTAGTGCTTTACATTAAATGTCAGAGAGAAGCAGAAAGATGAAAGGAACTGTAAGGGAGACAGAGTGATGTACAGAGGGAGTGTAGGGAAAATGATTGTAATGGTTTGACTGATGTGGTATTGTTGCCTAGTGAAATATGGTTGAGGCATGTATGAGGTATGGAACTGGTATGAAACTGATAAAAAGGGGGAGGCAGTAAGACTAAGCTGTGGCAATGAGGTATGTGGGGTGGAGTAGCATGTGCATGAGCTGAAACTAATGATGGGCTAAGCATCACCACAAATGCAGGCTTGGGTGGCACACTTATTTGCAGCTATCACATTCACCAGGTATATGAGACTTTCCAAGTTTTTACAGTACACTACAATCCTGGTATATGGAAAGGCATGTGGTTGGACATGTTCACTGAATCCACCTTCGTGAGATACAACCTGGAACTGGGTGGACTAGTGAGTCTGACACTCCAACTAAACTCAGTATTTTGAAGGCTTTGTGCCTTCATACCTCCAGTCAGTTTTGAGGAGACCTAACAATGATGAAAGACAGCCAACAAGGCACAGTTACAACAGTTCACAAAGAAGAGAGCCAGTCAAAGATGAAAAGAAACTGTTTGGACCAAGGTGCCATAAAGAACACACTATCCACCTTCATTCATCCACTTGATACTTCCAGTCATCCATCTGGCTTTGTGAACACTGCCAATGGTTTTGTTTGTCTCAACAATGTTAATGTTGAAAAGGCCCTTTTCTTAGGCAAACAACAGATGATCATGTCTGAGTCTGGGTTGCCAGCCAGTTTCCATGCAAACATGAAAAAGAATGTAGTAACAATACCAGTGAGCAATGGAGTAATATATGTCGATGGTACACCTGTCTATGACACATCACGTCTATAAGTTATCAGCTTACAACAGTCACATGACATTTAAATCAAGGAAGTACTTACCTATGAGTTATTTAGTTCCTCCATCATTGTTTGATGAGAATAATGACAGAAAACTCAGTTAAAGACACCTCTGAAGAACAAGCTCGAGGTTGAGGAATCACGTTGTATCACCACTCGCCTTGATGTATTCGTCATTGATCGATGTGCTATGCTGTGGGGTGTTCATTGGCCAGTAAATGATAATGCTGAGGACTATATCAATAACTTCATGAGCAGTATTACCTGTCACCTGCAAAAGTGTTCTGTACATCTGATCTTCAATGGCTACCCACTATCAAGCATAACACCATAACGTCAAAGAATGCAGGTAAAGATGACAGCTGAAAGCAATCGGCTGACTTTACATGCCCACCCTCCTGCCCAGAAAGCAGTTCTGCATGTTACATAATTCAAGACCCAGCTCATCAGTTTGCTTAACCATTACCAGGTACTGTATAGCACTTGCAGGACAACATAAATGAGCTAGTCATCACCACAGACCATCCAGTCCCCATCTCAATCAAGGGTGGAGAATTAACCCCAAGGGAAGATCTGCAAATATCACATGCAGAGGCTGCTGTGATCATTATGAATCAACTGGAAGCTTTAGCAACACATGGGACTTTGAACATTCATGTACCCAGTGATGTACACAGATATACTACTACTTTTCATGCACTTTTACACCAACTAGAAACTTAGTTATGCTGTGATAATGGAGAGTTTTGTCACAGGTAGAAGTATTATCGACATCAGGTGGGGAAGGCGGTAGGTGTGTCTGAGTTGACTGCTGAAATGCTGAAGGCCTTTGAATATATAGGAGTGGGGTTAGTTACTGATTTGAAAAATGGGATTACAAATGAGTGTGTTGTCCCAGATGACTGGCAGAAGAGTGTGACTATAAATGTGTTCAAGGGGAAGGGTGATGCCCTAGAATGAGGAAATTATAGAGGCAAAAAACTTTTGGGAAAGATGATTAAGGTAATGGAGAGAGTTCTAGAAGATATGATAAGAGAAAGAACAAATATTGATGAGATGCAGTTTGGGTTTATGCCAGGCAAGGGGACCATTGATGTCACATTCACTGTTCAGGAAAAATATATACTGTAGGAAAGAGAAAGGATCTGTACTTTGTTTTTGTTGATTTGGAGATGGTCTTTGACAGAGTCGCTAGGAAGGTGGTGAAGTGGGCAATGAGAAAGCTTGGGATCGAGGAGTAGGTGGTTAAAGTGGTTATGGCTATGTATGTGCATGCTCGCACCCAGGTGAAAGTGAATGGAGATTTGAGTGATGAGTTTTCTGAGAATGTTGGTGTGCATCAGGGGGTCAGTCTTGAGTCCATTATTGTTTATCATGGTACATGAAGCCCTCTCATGTGGCTTCAGGGATGGACTCCTGTGGGAGATGTATGTCAATGATTTGGTGTTGATTGAAAAGAATGAAAGGAAGGTGGAGGAAAGATTTAGGAGGTTGAGAGACTGTATGGGGCACAAAGGCTTGACAGTAGATGCACAAAAAACAAAGGTGATGGTATCTAGGGTTGGTGGTGGTATTGTAAAAAAAAAAAATGAGGGAGGGTGGCCATGTGCGGTTTGCCACGAGGATGTGGAAAGTAATTCCATCTTGTGCAGTTTGTGATAAATGCGTGCATAAGTGACGTAGTGATATTAGAGGTACCGGTAGACTGTGAGATAATGCCGATTTCATGTCTGCAGTGTGTCAGAGAGAGCATGTGGAGATTGCCAAATGTGATAGGATTGATCTTGTTGGTGAGTCTCTTGTGTGTGTGAAAAAGTTTTGTTACTTGAGAGACATGTTACGTGCTGGAGGTGGGGCTAGAGCTAACTCTGAGTCTAGAGTGAGAAGTGGTCAGAAGAAGTTCAGGGAGCAGTCGCCTCTCCTGAGTGGGCTCTTCCTCTGTGCTAAAGGATATTTGTATACGGCATGTGTTAGAAGCGTAATGCTATATAGTAGTGAGACCTGCGCGGTAAAGGAAGAGGATATTTGCAGGCTCAAATGCACAGAATTGAAAATGATTAGGTGGATGTGCAGTGTGTCCTTGAATATGAGGCCTGGGGGTTGGGGGTTGTGGGCTACATTTACAATGGAGGAGTTAAGAGGAACGATGAGATTTTATTGGTGGAGATGAAGAGTGAGATGGTTTGGGCATGTGGAGAGGATGGAGGATGAAAACTGGGTGCAGAGAGTGAGAAATGTAAACACTGGGGGTAGGGTTGCAGGAGGCAGACTGAAAAAGACCCGGGACAAGGTCACAGAGTGTGACCTTAGGGATAAGGGACTGAATAGGGAGGCTGCCAGAGATCGAGCAGCATGGAGAGCCGCCATTAGGTGACCAAGGTTGATACATGCAAGCATGTTGGAGCCTTTATAAATGAAACAAACAGAATAAAAGCTACAGCCCACAAACATATGAACATCAAAGATTTCCTTCCAGGCATGGATTCACTTACTGGTTCTGACACTATCTCATACCTCTATGAAATTGACAAGATTAGTTCTGAAAGTACTCCAGTGTAGGAGGTTAATTATGATGCAAGGTGTGGAGGGAGCCAGTATGGAAGAGGAGATATCTGAAGCAACATGATTTGTTGCAACTGTTACGAGTCAAAGATTGAAGGCAATATGTCTGACATACGGTATCATCTTTAGTAGAGTAAAATGGTGAATTCAAAGGTAACATGTACCTGAAGTTGAAGTCAATACCTCCTACTGCAGATGCCATCACAGACAATGTATACCATGCACATCATCAGATGTTGATGTGGAATTCAAGACTGTCAGACGAGCTACATATGGAGATACAGGAAGACAAATGAAGCATTACTAGTGCTATGATGTTGATGAGGATGTGTTGGAAGGAGTTATAGGTATCTTAAGATGGCATGGTCAAGTGGAGAGAATACAGAGAGCAACAGACCACAGGTGTGTATCACTGAAGTGGAGTGAGAGAGGGAGAGGAAGAGACTGAGTGAACCAGAGGGGATGGGGAAGAGGAGTATATGAATAAAGGTGGGGTGAGGGAGAACAACTTGATGGCAGAGTACAGGGTGACCTGCAAGTAATTTGTTCATGGGCAGCCCTTCCAGGATTATGTCAGGTTACAGTTCGGTCAAAGTTAATTATGTGGAGATCGTATTTTTTTTTTTTTTTTTTTTTTTTCCTGAGTTTTACTAAACCCAACTTAAGCTTCCTCAGCATAAGAATTTTTGCTGATGGTTAGCAACCCTTTGAACAGGTTTCAGAGATGGCTGACTGTATGCAATGTTTTGACCCTTGTTTCCCAAAAGCTGATGGAGATAGAAATATAGGTAAATCACAAAGCAAGTTAAATCAGTTAGGATTAAGCATCACATTCACTGACCTACCAAATGCTTAAGGAAATTTTGATGAGGCAGAACACTGTAAGATAAGCTAATATGTCCTGACTGGGATGAAATTTTAATCGAAGTCCAAGTTTGTTCATTCAATATCCCTTCCACACATAAACAGATTCCAATTTAAGCATAAACACAAACATGGTGTTTATCTGCAAAAACACTAGCCATACTGCATTTTCTTGTTGCTGTTGTGGTCCCAAGGCTCATCTGAATATGAATCCAGTGGACTGCTGGCTGAAAAAGCCCTTCTCAGTCCAGGTAGGAGTGGGGGACGAGTTGAAGGACATTTGTATATTCAGGCAACCACTACCTAGTTAAACTGGTGCTGCTGGTGGTAGGTGGTGGCAAACATCACCCACTCACTTCACGTAGTGCTGCCTACTTCTCGCTTTACCTTTATCAATCTTTTCTATGTCTATCCTCCTCTCTTCCTACTTCTCCCACCCTTCCTGTCACTTATTACTTTTCTTTCTACTTCAAGTGCCTCTGCACTGAGTGACAAGCCTAATAGTTTCCCGTTAACTAGGAAACCATTTACAATGCTGGGTGGTAGCCATGTAGCCAAATAATCGGGTGGTGTGAAACCTACAATTGTGGCCCTGTTAACTGGGTGAAAATGCAAATGTGGCACCATCCAGGAACCACACCTCCACACTTCCCCATGACTCTCTGTGGAGAGATGCTGCCTGTTGCAAGAGAAAACTGTTCGCTGCATGGGGTGGCTCTGCAGGGGTGGTTGCTTGTCTGCAGTTTGTGGGTCTGCTTAGCCATCCAGAAAGCATTACTCAACAACAAAAACAAGAAAACAAGAACTGGTACCACTGCATGAAGGCATCCCTCTCCAGTGTCCTTATATTAGTTTGATAAATGTGCAGTACATGATTTTAAAAAAAAAATTTTCCTCCTCCTCTTGAATTTTCTATGGTCACATGAAGTCTCATGTCTGCTTGTACTGCATAATGCACTTGGCACTGCAATACTGACAATGATAAGGGGAATAGGTATTACACCTTTCCAGCTTTACAAAATGTTGGTGGTTTAATAACAGAAGCTTCTTATGGTAAGGCTATTTTCACCTATCTTGTCTTGCTCAGAACTATACTTCATGCTTAAAAATTATATTTTTTAACACAATTTAAATATTCTATAATTTCATTTTCAAAGTTACATTTTTTTTTCTTAATTTGTGACTAAAAATTATTCTAGTGTGTGATGGCGACAAGTGCATAAGCAGTTTGGATATATGCCTCCAGACTTGTATCTTTCACTTCTGCCTTTTCCATCATGTACAATGGCCTTTTGGGATGCACCATACTAACAGATAATTCTTTACCTGAACAATATTTGTTCAACTTGCTGTATTTTATCAAATCTAAACACAAATCAGAGCATGTCAACTTATAACATCCTTGGTGCGAGGTCAGATCCTGCCACCAGGTAATGCATGGTTACCTCAGCAGTCCAAATCAGGGTATAAGCAATACAGACAGGGTAAGAGTTGTAGCTATCATGTCTCATTATATTTTATTGAACATTAAAAAATCAGCCATAAGACCATAAGATCAACACACAGTCATACATGAAGTCTAAAGTAGAAACATGAAAACATACATACCAATGCCTCCTTCAAAACCCCATCTCCATTATCCACTAAACTGTATTCTTCATAGCACTATATGTACCAGTATATACTGTATGTAATATATATATATATATATATATATATATATATATATATATATACTGTAGATATAGATAGATAGATAGATAGACAGATAGATAGATACATACATGTACATACAGTAAATCCTTCATAAGTCGAGCTACATGGGGCTCTAGGATAGTTCGACTTACCGAATTTTCCAACTAACCGGAAACGACTGGTAAATATATATTATATATTCAGTACATATATATATATATATATATATATATATATAAAAACCCCAAGTTGCAAATTATGTGATTACTTGTTTATTAACACTGAATTAAAAAGCATTTGTAAAGCAATAATAATAATACCCGGTAATAAAAAAAAAATCAGTGCATGTCATAGGCTATGCTAGGATAGGAAGTTGCATAGTGAAGAGGTGCAACAGCCACTTAATTACGTAAAGTTCTACACTTATTTACTTCACTTTACAATCAATTAAACTAAAATGTAACACTTGGAATATAAAAAACTAAAATGTCGCACTTAGAATATAAGAAACTTAAATGTAACCCTTTGAATAAACACTAATGCCCGTAGTCTTGAAACTGAGGGCAGGTGTCATCCCTCCCACACCCCGCTCGAAGTGGTTGCTCACACCTTCAACATAGGTGGTAATCTTGAAAGGGTGAGAGCACACCCTTTTGTATGTGTAGGCACAACAAACAGTTGGCAACACTGATGATAGTTTCTAAGGTTCATAAACAATATAATCTCTTAATGTTAGCAATTCTTACCTACAGCATTTTATTATTAAAGACTGGCATTTGTTCTTGAATACTCTGTATGAGTATGTATACCATACCTGTACAGCTTCAAAGTGGTTCATGTAGTCAATTATAACCCTACGAATACGCCTTGGCTGGTCACACTGATTTTGGTTATATTTCTGCTCCAAATGCTTGTTTATGCCATTTTTCCCACCCAGAACTCTGAAAACCCACCAGACCCCCAAGACACTTGGGGAGGTTAATTTGAAAACCGATTATGAGCACTGACAATAACGGTCCAATTCATTCAAATCACACCAAAATACACCAGAAAATATACTGCCAAACCAAAACAAAATAGAGCAATCCCTGTAAGACCCGGAATCCCAAGTCCCAGAAATTTTGGGCTCAGGCCTAAAAAAAAAAAAAAAAAAAAAAAAAAAAAAAAAGACATTTTCAACCGTACTTTGAACTTGGCGCACGGTGCTGAACAGCTGTGCTTTTGCACATAGTAGAGCGCCCCCATTCATCTTCCCCTCCCTAGTTCCCGCCTAACTACCATCATGACTAGACACTCGTCACAATGGCTGCCCCAGGTGTTTGTTTTTGTGAATAAACAGTGAATAAAGTGCAATACCTCGCCACTAGACCACATGGGAATTAGTAGTGTTGTGCAGTGTTAAGAAATTATAATTCAGAGTGCAAAGGATTAAGTGCTGGCAAACTGGTGTGCTGCAATTGGCATGGCACAAGTAAGAACAGAATGTGCAGTGTTAAACAATTGTAATTCACAGTGCAAAGGATTAAATGCAGCACAACACTGGATTAATGTACATGCTTCAAGAGCATTTTCGCCACTGTCAGAGCCTTAGAGAAGCTGGGTTAATCTTCATAACGGCCACGGACGTGTTGTAAGTATCCTGTACACTGCTGCATATTTCCCATACTCACTTCTAATTCCTCATTCTCCGGTTCCTTTTCATTTATTTCATGCTTTCTGTCCCTTACTTGTGTGAATACGGTCTTAAATAGGCGCTGTGCATGTCTGGTAGGGAGTTATTTAGGTGATTTTCAGAGTTACGCTGGGTTAGGGTCCATAAGTACCTGTCCAGGAGGCATTTTCCAAAGTCCTGGACAAGCCCAAGTTCCAAACATGCCTTTGGCTCTATTACATCGAATCTTGGAGGGATTACTGTAGTACGGACTTATAAAAGTTTACTGAACGCAGACATGAGACTTAGTATTTCAAACTAACTGGCTGTGCATGATTCGTCTGTTAGGTAGTACTCAGCCATTCTTTACTGTAGGAATCATTTCATGAACTAATCAAACTAATTATAAAAGTATCATGCATCATATCTAATAAACAGCTTGGTAGAAATACTGAAAAAATACAATGGAAGTGGATACAGTATCTCATCTTTGTTTTTGTGTTGTCATAAATTAACTATCTCCGGAGAAGTGGTGAAGTATTTTAAAATGATAAAAATATGAAATGCTTATTCTTTTCTTTACACAATGTTGTTATTATATTAATATTCCCATCACACACACCATAAGGTCCTTCAAGTTCTATGCAGTTTTCTTTACACAAGGCTACTATAATATGATGAAGGGGCATGCGAAGGGGTACTATGAGACTCCCCGCAGATTCCAGTACTACGTTGGGGTAATACTCTCCCATTTACTGGGGAACGCTCTCCCATTTGGGCGTTAAGTTTACCAAAAGACATGGATAGGGCAAGGTGAACACCTGCCTACAGTTTAAGACTATGGCCGTAAGTCACAGCTAGCTCAGAGTATGACTTACCGGAAGTTCCGCCTTCTGCAGGGTCGACTTATTGAGGTTTTACTGTATATACATACATACATACAGCCCATATATATCCATCCATCCATCCATCATCCAATCCTACGTTGCCCCATGAGGAGCGTAGGAGCCCGGGGCTAGGCAGTTGGTCCTCACATTTACGATATATATATATCATCCAATCCTACATTGCCCCATGAGAAGTGTAGGAGCCCAGGGCTAGGCAAGTTGGTTCTGACATTTAAGATGAGAGTGACCAGCATCATTCATCTCTGAGTGGTATTACGTGAGCAATATACCCCAACCACCCCTTGGATATAAACCTTCACCGGCTCAATCCGACTGGAGCACCGTAATTGCTCACTAAACCACCAGGCACCAAAATTTGGTTATATGGTTACCACCCAGCATAGTAAATGGTTTCCTGGTGTACAGGAAACCATTTGGCTTGTCACTCAATGTAGAGTCACCCACAGGCAGAAGGAAGAGGATAGAATGAAGGAAAAGAAGACAGAAGAGGAAGTGTAAAGTCGCCCGTAGGCAGAAGCATGAAGAAAGAACGAAGGAAAGAAAGACAGAAGAGGATGGAAGGAAAGGAAAGGGCAGACAACCAAGAGCAGTAATACATCGAGTGAGTGGATGGTGAGCGTCCCCACCTACCACTAAATATTATATTATATATATATATATATATATATATATATATATATATATATATATACATACACACACACACACACACACATATATATATATATATATACCATCTTCATCATCCAGACCTCCTCTCCCACCCTAGGGCAGGGTAAGGAGTAGCAATGCCCAGACAGCACAAATTTGCCCACTCTAATGGGCCACGCTTCCATTCACTCATCATTCAAGCCCCCGGAATCCTGGCACTATCTGATACGTCAAAAACATTCACCATGTTCTGTAGCTTCATATAAATATATATATATATATACATATATACACATTTATATGAAGGACTGGCCTATCCTGACCGAAGTGGAGATGATACAGTCAATGTATCCCTACCAAGTGGTTTAGGCTCTCTGGTGGAGATTGTATGTAGGGTGAGAAGTGCTTGAAAGTGTGATTGTAATGCTGGTGTGGCTTTGGATGTGTGTGTAGTCTGTGAACCAAGTGTAATCGGGCCGAGCAAGCCAACTGGGTGCAAGCACAATTTATAGTACGCGACACTGGTTCAGCCACAGCACCCCTTATTTCCGCCAAAGCAATACGTGGCCAGAAGAACGCTCCCAAAGTTTATTACCCCAGCGGGGCGCGAACTCTCGTTCTATCATGTGTGAAAACACACACTCTACCACTGTACCACAGAGGTTCCATATACAGTGCACTTGCATAACTCACGCACTACTAACTCGCAAATTATCTAACTCACAGTGTCCTTATCTAAGCCACCATTATCACCAAACCACGGAAAATGCTCTAACTCGCGTTTTTCCACTAGAAAATGGCTCATTTCCGAGATGTTTAACTCACGGTACTGTAGCTGCAGTTCGCGACTCGAAGCCAATCATATTTAGCACACAGTCCTTGTGATTGTGCAGCCAATCAAAACAATGCTTTCTCCACCCACGCCTAGTGGCCAGTACTGCAACTAGGCCTACCAAGCGGGATTTTTAGTCTACGTGTATACACCTACCTGCCAGCTTCTTCCCTGCCTTGTGCTTTCCTGCTTTCTTTGTGTTTCACCATGGGTTTAAATAATCGAGGCAAGACTTCTTCATCCAGGAAAGAACTGAAGCCAAAGCCACCACTAAGCTACACCCAGAAAATAGAGCTAATTCGGAGGATAGACAACGGCTAGTGTGCCGAAACCGCTAGCCATCTCTCATCAACATCAGCATTTCCATCAGTAGGATTAAGGTAAATGCTTTTCAGTATTGTTTATTATCATACTAGGATATGTAATGTCTTTTAATATTGTTTATTATCATTATAAGATATGCAATACAAACTTCTGAGACAGGGCGTCAGTGTTAAGTGGTGTTAACCCATTAACTGCTCATGGAGGTTTTTTGGAGGTGTCCGTGGTCTGCAGACATAAGGGTAAAAATGAAATTTCCCAAAGGCCAAATTTTGTCTTAAGAACTGAGAGAACACATGCCAAAGTATATAGTAACGAAATATTAGCTCAATATTTACCTTGGTAAAGCCATGGATGAACATCGAAGTGTCTTATTCCCTATTGGAATGTATGGTTTTCGTTTTCTTTTTCGGTTTCGGTTTTGAAGGCTCAAACATGCTTGCATGGGTCGGCCTTGGTCACCATGGCACTATATTAGAAATTCACCTGTGCAGCCAGGGATGTATTGAGCAGTTGCACTCGGAACAGCCCAGGCTGTATAGAGCAGCTAACAGATTAAGAGGGATTCCGGTAATGTTATACTAGGCTACCCAACACCATGGCAGACTCAAATGTATTTTTTCCCATGTTTTTTTTTTTTTCCCCCCCCCCAACCCAGGGCATGAGTTCAGAAGGAAATTACCATGAGTTAGGTGAGTGCTGTGTGTGACTGTGTGTGTGTGTGTAAATATATATCTATATATATATATATATATATATATATATATATATATATATATATATATATATATATATATATATATATATATATATATATATAAATATATATATATATATATATATAAATATATATATATATATATATATATATATATATATATACACAGTACATCCCCACAGTACGCGAGTTCTGAGTACATGATCCCCTTTGTATGCGAGGACCAGTTTTTTAAATTTTAGTGTATTTTTTATTAGTACCCGAATTGAACCCCTTGCAAGCGAGATGGGCTGGGAAGAGTGGCCCAAATCCGGGGTTACCCAGAGTACAAGACATTGCCCCCCCCCCCCCCAAAAAAAAGCGATAACAGTTGCCTACGCTCTGCCCACCTTGAGCAGGAGATAGCAGCAGAAAAGGCAGCAACACCAGTGATGCAGAGTGAAGATTTGACCATGATGGAGATCAGCAGGGTACTGTGTGCCCTAGATAAATTCAAGGAAGAATTCAAGGACATCGAACGCTCTCAGTTGCAAGTGGAGGAGGTGATGTCTTCACTGGGCAGAACCTTCCGCTACTACACCGACAAGCACAACCTGGAAGTAAACAGATGGAAGCAAATACTCATCACCCGTTTCCTTCGGCTTGAACAAAGTGAGGAATCACTCCCTTCAACATTAGAAGAGCCATATCCTGAGGAAGGTCAAGAGGCTGATTCGATGTCTGAGGTGTCAGAAATAAACTTTGAAGGGTTTATGAACGAAGTGAGTGCATTAGGTAATGAAAGCGTTGAAAGTGCTGAGGAAGGTGGTGTGTCGGGTGGTGTGGTGGGTGATACAGGAGATGCACGCTAGGTGCCTCATCCTGCCTCGGATCCTCTTCTTACCTCCATCATGCCTGTTCTCTTGGGTACAGGTGAGCAGCCATATTCTTGTTGGTTAAGCCATATCCTTGTTGATTTATCCAGTAAAGCCTTAATCTTGTTGGTTTACTTCATCTTAGGTAATATGTCTTAGATAGTTTTCCTGTATAGTACAGTACAGTACTCAGGTCTGAAAAGTGTCTCAAGGGATGTCCATGAAGGGGGGGTGCCGCCCATATGTAGTTTTTCCCATAAGTTTATTTATTCACAGTACGCGCATTTCTAGTACGTGACGTCCTCTGCCACCCATATATATATATATATATATATATATATATATATATATATATATATACTGTATATATAAATATATATATATATATATATATATATATATACCGTATAAGTGTATGTACATACTATATATATATATATATATATATATATATATATATATATAAATTTTTACATGTCCGACTCTGGGCAAAGGCTTCAGGTCCTATTTCTTGGGGGCAGTGACCTACCCCAAGGCCCAGTAGTACTCCTTCACCTCCACATGTCACCATTTCAGCGCTAACACCCACCATCCATATTGAATACATGCTAGGGCTGTCTCATGCAGGATTGGTGTATTGGTATTAGAGGGGGTATTTTTACGACATGTCAGCGGGTAATCTGGTAGATCAGGAAAGCCTGCTTTTAAGGAAATTCAAATCCTTAAACTGTTCTCTGCCCCAGCCGGGATTCGATCCTGGGTCCATTAAGACCACAAGCCACCTCTCTACCGATTCAGCCACCGCCTTCCCCGAATATATGTATAGTATACATACATACATATATATTATAGTTTATATATATATATATATATATATATATATATATATATATATATATATATGTGCCGAAACTTCACCACGAAGAAGAGTATGCAAAATAATCAGAGGAGAAATGAAAGTAGCGACAGTGAGTACTGTCGTATATTGCATCTTCAGACAGAGTGATACAGAGACGTGAATAGTTGAGGTCTTTTATACACACCTACAGCCACTCCCTGCACCCAATGTGTATAAAAGACTTCTACTCTTAAAGTCTCTATCACTCTGTCTGAAGATGTTATGTACGAAAGTTCTCACTGTCACTACTTTCATTTCACCTGTGGTTATTTTGCATATATACAAAATATATTATATATATATATATATATATATATATATACACACTGTAAGATGGGGTTATTTGAGTCACCTGGGGCAGTTAAACTCAATAAGGGGTAATGAGATTCAGGTGGTCCAGACAGTGTAACTACTGATATATTTCACTTTTTCATATGGTACTACGTTCTAAAATTACTAATTTATATTGTACATGAAATTTTGTGATAGCTTGCTGAAGGTAAGTGAAACTATGATCAATTTTTCATTTGTTATTTTCATAATTTTTTTTGAGCTGTAATTTGCAACAATAAAGACAAGATTAATTGTATTTTCCTCCTCTGTCCCTTGGATATATATAACAAGCTAAGTGTCATTAATGTTTATCTATCTACCAAAGTAAGTTAGCTGTTTTCATTTATAAAATACTATGATTTTAGACTAATGGGGTGGTTTGACTCAGCCCCCAGCAACAATCTGACTTGGCACTTTGGAACAATTAATGTGCTGCAACTTCATCAAGTACTATCTGGACAGTTGTAGACACTACATCACAGATTTCAAGGATAACCTCCCAGGTATAGACTGAGTACATGGCTTCCTGAAGAGCCATAAAGTCCTACTGTCTTCCTGGATATGTCAAAATATTCGAGGAAGTGGGCTGCTGTCTCGGAAGAGGTCGTAGTGACCCACTTTAAAAAACTACAAGACACCCTTAGAGGAGTACCCCCTGCATACATCATTACCTGTGGCAAAACCAACATCACAGATGATCCTGAGAGAAAGCTCCAGATATTCTGTCGTGTATAAAAAATGCGGAGGGTATCATGAATACGATGAAGAGTTCAACATCCATCCCGTTCTCCATCACTGCCAGTGGAAAGCACCTTAATCCATATGTTGTTTACAAAGCTGAACGTTTGCAGCAGTCACGGACTGAAGGGGGACCAGTCGATGTATATAACCAAACTACTACTGGCTGGTTCGATTTGAATTGAAGTAGAGAGAGCAAAAAGGTGGGTCTCGCCCACAACCAAAGGACAATATTGGGCAAGAAGGCATTGAAGGTCGGAGCAATTTGAATGAAAACTTCGAATGAGTCACTGAAGGAAAGCTCACCGAGTCCTATTGCCCCACATCAGGTGTTGATATACATTATCTTTTTTTTTCAAATATGTCTTAGCTGTGTTTTTCTATGTTAAAATCCATTTTCACATATGAAGTTGGATTGTTTGTGTTTCATTACCCATACAGTAAAGCTTTTTTAGTGCCCTAAATGTTGCACTACAAACCTTTGTACAATGAAAGCCCCATCTTTTTCTGTGTGTGTGTGTGTGTGTGTGTGTGTGTGTGTGTGTGTGTGTGTGTGCATACATACATGCTTACATACATACCGGTACATATATATATATATATATATATATATATATATATATATATATATATATATATATATATATATAATATATATATATATATATATATATATATATATATATATATATATATATATATATATATATATATATATATATATATATAATGGGCTATACATCAAAGCATGGTAGTCCTGAATACAGGTACATGCACTATTCACACATTCATGACCATTAAGTACCTCCAGTTTAGTTACCAAGACCATACCCCAGATTCCTCATGTATATGCACTTTCATCATTTCTCATTCAGAAATGACATACAACATTCAGCTATATGCAAGGTAAAATATCAAGTCAGGAACAAAAGCTCATCTTCTGATAGTTGAGGAACTGTGTGTATAATTTCCATTCTAAGAAACTAATGCACACTACAGCTTACTTCTAATCAGAGAAGATATTCTGATTTGTTTTGCCTTTATAATTGCAGTTATAGAGCTTCTATGACACAGATAAGGTCTGCCCCTAAAATACATGGCTACCATAAGATATAGGAATAACACTGAAATTATGGCTGAATCATGTCCCCAAAACCTTACACACGACTGAAACACACAATGTAATGCTATTTCTTTGAGTCATTGCAACCTCATCTTTTCAACAGTAATATTACTGCAACTCAAATGCAACATTCTCACGTTTGTTTTCCAGACCCATGAATGGTGTAAAACAGCTTTGCTCTTCCTAACTGCAAAGAAATAAAGATTACTTCACAATAGCATATGGATAAAAATATTATCCACATACTTGCTTCAACAATACAGTATTATAAGCATGACACACAAAGGTATAATACTTGGAAATGTCTTTATTATTATGCAATATTTTCAATTTTAGTTTGAAAATTGCCTAAAACCCATCATATACTCAACTACTGTTGCTGTGTATGCTCATGTCCAAGAATGTGTATGCTTAATATACAGTTATGCTTAACAAGCATAACTTTTATCTTGACTACAATTGCAGTAACCTATGGTTAAGATATATAAATACACTGCTACTAACCTAGTGTATAGGACTACAGAACATGTATTTCTATTTACTTATGCAACTGATACTGCATTGATCTTGACAGTCTGACAGTACATTACACAACTTGTAGCTCCATATCAATCATGACCTGAAATATGCATCTTATTTCAAAATATCCTCAAAATGAAAATAACTAATGTGCTCGCAGCATTCCATGTGTCTAATTTGGGGGGCATAAGACTGCTGTCACCACAAATCAAACAGATGATGCAACTGCTCACACCATTTTGTTACCAATTATGAAAATTACTTGTATGATATCAGACAGTAATTTTCCTGGATTTTACCTCCTCAGCAATGAGCTCCTGGCACAAACCATACCTCCATGATGACACCCTGCTTTTCTTTGTACTGTTAGAGGGTTTTCAGGTAAACAGTTGTCTTCTCTTCACTTTCACTTACTCTCCCGGCCTTCAATATAGCGTATCTGGACGAGAGCATTGCTACCAAAGGAGAGGTCTGTCATACGAGACCAGTCTGTTTGGCCCAAAACAAAACCACGTTCACGGGCTGCCATCTGCTTCTTGCCCTCCTCTATGTCAGCCCAACGCACCTGTGGCAGAATTACTGAGTTACAGTACAATACTTTAAAGGTGACAGAACAGACATTTAAATACAGTATTTCTGAAAAAGTTGCTCCTTGATTTTAAGAAAATTACAGCACATAAGGTGTAAAATTAAAACACAAATATATGCACAGAATAATATTAACATAATAAATGTTTGTGGAGTAACATACCCACAAAGTATTAATGAATCGTGAACATAACAAAGAATACTACAGGCAAGTGTGAGGCAAATCAAGATACATGAAATAACTTTAAAGAGTGATCTTCATCATAATCATTACCATTTAAATTTTCAATGCCTGCACAAGCAGACTATGGGCTACTTTACAGATCTCCATGGTGCAATATATATTCATACTTCCTTTGTTAAGGCCTTAGCCCTGATACTGTCTCTTGGTTCCTCAATTCATGATTTCCTTGGAAGATCTCTCTCTCTCAGTATCTATATCTATCTGTCTATCTTTCTTCTCATCTATCTATCTATAGACAGATGCCTAAGGGGTGGCCACAAACAAATTGCATCCATATTACCCTGTCCCCTGCCACTGCGCTGCCCTCCACCTAACTTACACCCCGCTTCTCATATACCTCTCTACTCCATCCCGCCATCTCATCCTTGGTCTCCCCATCCCTCTTCCCCTCCCCCCTACCTCACTCACATACACTCCCCTAGTTAGTTTCTCATTCTCCATCTTCTCTACATGGTCAAACCACCTCAATGTACTTCTCCTAACGCTTTCTGCCACATCCACACCACATCACTCCTTCACTTCCTCATTTGTCAATCTCTCTCTCCACATACCCATTTGCACTACTTTCACTTTTTGACTTGTGTCCTTTCCATTAAGGTCCAAGCTTCACTTCCACATATTAGAGTGGGGATCACTTCCATATATTAGAGTGGGGACCACAATACTGTCATGTAGTGACCCTCTTACTTCCATACTCACTTCTCTATTTCTTATCATTACTTTCAATGAACCAGCAACCTTTCTTCCTTGTTGTACCCTTTCAAGCACTTCATCCTCACAACTTTCATCCCTACTCATCACACTACCCAAGAACTTAAATGCATTCACATTTTCCATTTCCTCACTAAGCATTCAGTGACTTAATTTCTCTCAAGACCACAACTTTCCTCTTCCCTACATTCATCTTTAGATTCTGATAATCTCCCAAACTCCTTCACCAGGCCTTGCAGTTCCCCTTCATCTTAACTTAACAATAAAGTATAATTTGCAAACAACAGAACAGGAAGATTCCAAATGCTGCCTTCATTCAATACAGCCATTCCAACATCCAATGCCCTTCCCGGTATCTCTTTTATAACTCTACTCTGAACAATCATGGAGACATGACACATCCCTATTTCAATCCAACATTCAGATATAAAAATTCATTTAGTTCACCATCCACACACACTACAGCCCTACTGCCCTCATACATATTCATCACCGAATTCAACAGCTCCCCATTTACTCCACATAATTTTAATATTTTCAATAATCCTTTTCTATCCACTATGTCATGTGGCTCCTCCAAACCCATGAGGGCAGCATACAACTTCTTTTCCTTCTCTAGAAACTTTTCCACTAAACACCTTAGGATGAATATCTGACCTACACAACACCTTCCTTTCCTGAAACCACCCTATTCTTCTCAACCAGTCCCACTGTTATTTTCCCAACTCTGTCAATAAGTCCACTGATCCATCCATCATCTAAACCTACGTTGCCCCATGAGAAGCGGGGTTAGGAAAGTTGGTCCTGGCATTTAAGATGAGAGTGACCAGCCTCACTCATCCCAGAGTGGCATTACGTGTGCAATAAAAGTACTCTATTATATATATTCTTCCTATCACACTAAGAAGAGAAATACCCCTATGATTACCACACACTTCTTTTTCCCCTTTTCCCTTGTACAGGGGAATAATTATACCTGACTTCCACTCCTCCGGAACTCTACAGTACTTCCATAATCATTCTACTACTATCTCTCCCTTGTGCTTCAGGATTTCATCACACACACCCTCTATTATTCCTGGGGCTTTCCCCATTTTGACTTTCTTCACTACTTCCATTCTACTGATCTCTTCCTCCATTCTCATCTCCCATTATCTCCCAGCCATTCCTCAGCCAATTAAACTAGTGTTACCTTCATTCTCTATTTTTAACAATTCCTCAATGTGTTCTCTTCATCTGCTCACTCTTTCTCCATTCTCCATCAGTAATCTGCCATTTTTATCTGTCACTCCCCTACTACCTTCTTTATCACCCTGTCTTACTCTCTTAACCTTCTTCCAGAACATTTTCCTACATTACCAATACAACAGTCCTGTATGAGACAGCCCTAGCATGTAATCAATATGAACAATGGGTGTTAGTGCCAAAGTGGTGACATGTAGTGGTGTACAGAATGTAAGAGGACTATTTGGCCTTGGGGACAGGCTGTGAAGCCTATGCCCAGAGTTGGACACACACACACACACACACACACACACACACACACACACACACACACACACACACACACACACAAAAGCCACAACTGCAGGTGTATAAGCTGACCTATGTATAGGACTACTCCCAATACATCCACACAAAATATGGGTTTAGAGGTACACTCTGTGCATAAGACGAGCCCCAACTCTTTGAACACGGAGTTTGTTGCCCCAGTAACCCCAGGCCTTTATCACTGATATATTTTATAAAAATTTGTCTTCATATAGAAAACATGTTGTGTCTGATGATGATGATAGTAATATCAACAGTTTTTGACAATATATGTACTACAGTAGGTATGTGTAGTACACGAGCTCACAGTATGCGAATCTCATTGTACGTGAGGACCTATTTTTTAAAATGAAATTTTAGTGTATTTTTTAATAGTGACGCGAAATGAACTCGTAATAGGCGAGACAGCAGCGAAGAGTGGCCCAAATCCGGGGTTTCCCTGAGCACACGACATTGCCATCCCAAGAAGCGCCAAGTTGCCTACGTTCCCATCCACCTTGTGACGTTGATGATGCGCACTCGTGATGTGATGCCCATTGTGCCGGTTGGAGGGTGGAGAGAGAGGCCCAGCAGAGAAAATAGGCACGCACAGTAGGTACACTCGCTGTTCCAGCTATGCTCTCATCCATTCTGAGGCTATTGTTTTGTGTGCTACAACCATTCCCGTGATCACCGTACTACACCAGGATGTCTGCCACGTCATCCAGAAAGAAGATGTGCATCATCCATGCCCTGAAGATGGAAGTCATCAAGAGAAAGGAGAAGGGCAAAAGTAACACCACCACTGGGAAGGAACTCGGCTTGGCGGAATCAACGGTATGGACAATATGGACGAACAGGGAGGCCATAAAGAAGACTGTTAAGACATATGGGACAGCAACACTTGATGGGAGAATCAGGCTGACCAACCGGGCAATAATTCTCATGAAGCAGTACCTGGCAACATACATCGTGAGGAAAGAGAAGGAGGGAGTGCCACTGAACAGGTGCTACATTAGGGATCAGGCAAAGCTTTTCTACAAAGCTGCAGCTCAGAAGCTTGGTCTCAAGAAACCATTCAAAGCCTCCAAGGGATGGCTAGGCTGGTTCCTGAAGAGAAGGGAGCTACGTCACATTTGCCTCACCGGCAAGCGTGCATCAGCGCATGAAATGGCAGCCAAGGACTATCCAGCCATCCTAAAGGGGATAATCAACAAGGGTGGCTACAGCAGGGACCAAATCTACAATACTGATGAAACGGCCCTATACTACAGGCTATGCTGAAGTCTACTTATATGAGTAAACCTCAGCGGCAGACCTAGGAGAGAAAAATGGACAAGAGCAGGATAACGGTGATGTTCGCCGTGAACTTATCAGGCTCACACAAGATGCGGCATGTTGTGGTTCATACTGCAGCACAACCAAGAAACTACAAGAATCTTTGCTGCATGGATGATAGTGGGATGTACTGGTACAGCAACTCCAACAGCTGGATGACAAGCAGCATCATGTCGGAGTGGCTGCTGTAGCACTGTATCCCTGATGCCAAGGCGAAATCCCAGGAACTTGGCATTCTCTTCAAGGTGCTCCTCGTCCTCGACAATGCCCCAAGTCATCCAACCTGGCTAGCAGACCACAACAAGGGATGCAAGATCATTTTTTTGCCACTCAGAACAACCTCTTTCATCCAACCGCTAGACCAGGAGTTGATTGCAACGATGAAGCAGCTATACCATCAGTGCCTCTACGATCAAATCTGCAGCAAGAATGACAACCCAGTGGAACTGCAGGCAATCCTTGACTTGGACACTGTTGGAAGTGATGTCACAGACACCGAGGTCCGGTGGGACTCATCACCCGCTCCACCCACTCCATGCACAGCACCCGCACCACCGACCGCTTCAACTCCTGATGAGAATGTAATGGCTTTTTGGCAGCTATTCAACCTCAAGGATGCCATCAACTTCCTGTTGTCTTCTTGGGCAGATATCACCGACGCAACAATTAACCATGTCTGGCACCTTCTCGTCCTGCATCTGTGTGACATCACACTGCCAAGCAGCTTTCAGTCCCTGGCTGCTACCGAGGCAGCCACTCTCACAACTGCACAAGCTGTGCCTGGGTTTCAGGGCATCACACTGGAGGAGATCAGGGGCTTACATTCGGCAGCAGTGGAGCAGGATCCCAAGGAAGTCATGCAACGAGTGGACGAGGCCGACGCAGAGCAGAACAGCCAGCACCAGGAGTGATGGAGAGTGGAGACTTGTCAATGATGGTGATCAGCCGCGTACTGTGTGTCCTAGATAAATTCAAGGAAGAATTCAAGGACATCGTGCACTGTCAGTTGTGAGTGGTGGAAGTGATGATTCACTGGACAGAACCTTCCGCTACTACATAGACAGGCACAACCAGGAGGTTAACATAAGGAAGCAAACCCTCATCACCCGTTACCTGCGGCATCAAGAAAGTGAGGAATCACTCCCTTCAACATCAGAAGAGCCATTTCCTGGTGAGGATCAAGAGGTTGATGCGATGTCAGAAACAGACTTTGAAGGGTGTATGAACGAAGTGAGTGCATTAGCTAGTGAAAATGTCGAAAGTGCAGGTGACGAGAGTGGTGAGGAAGGTAGTATGCTAGGTGGTGCAGGGGGTGCACACTAGGTGCCTCAACCCTGCCTCGGATCCCCTTCTTACCTCCATCAAGCCAGTTGTCCTCTTGGGTTAAGGTGAGCAGCCATATTCTTGTTGGTTAAGCCATATCCTTGTTGATTTAGTAAAGCCATAATCTTGTTGGTTTACTTTATCTTAGGTAATATGTCTTAGATAGAGTCCCTGTACAGTACAATACTTAGGTCTGAAAGGAGTCTCATGGGTTACCAATGAAAGGGGGGTGCCAACCACATGTAATTTTTCCCATAAGTTTATGTATTCACAGTAAGTGAATTCCTAGTGAGCGACCTCCTCTGCCGCCCATTAACTCGCGTACTGTGCATACCAACTGTATATTCAGGGAAACAGTGGTCAAGGTGAGTAGGTTGATGTTCTCTATCACGCCTATGGATCCCATAACCACAGGATGTAGAGGCTGGGATTTTATACCCGGTGTTTTGGACGACCCCCAATTTTGGGCATTATTAATGAAGTTCAAGAGTTGCACTATACACTGTCAAATACGGTAAACTTAACCCTCACATTCCTTCCAAACTCCTTATCCACTCTCTTCTTTCTCTTACTAATCTTTTCACCCCTCCCTTCTTCCTTGAACATGACTCTCTCCACACTGTCTCCCAACTTCCTCCATGCCTCTGTGTCCCATCCATCCACCACAAGCTTTCTTCTTTTGTGCCACAGTAAGTAACATCTCTTCATTTCACCATGCTGTACCTTGCACCACCTTTCATCTTCTCTTCACCCCACACACCACCTCACATGCTGCACAGAGTTCTTGCACATACCTTCCATCTCCCCCATCTGCTCCAAATCATATCTACCCAATTGCTCCTCCACTTCTCTCTTACATCCTGCCTTTTTTTCCTCTTCCTGCAACCTTTCTACCCTCTTTGTATGGACTCCCTCCGTCAACCCTTCTCTCCTATTCTTCCAATGTATTTGTACCTCAATTCTCAACTATCAAGTGAAGGCTAGAGAATCCACAACCCCCAACCTCTGTATGCTCTTGCATCCAGCGTGCATGTGCGCACACACACACACACACACACACACACACACACACACACACACACACACACACACACACACACAATCATTACCTTCCGTTCATCCAGCTCACCACCCACCCTTCTCATCATTTGCCAGGTACACGTGTGGAACATTCTGTGCCTAAAAAGGGCACCGGCTATCACGAAATCCCCTCTCCGCACAAACGTCCACTAAAGAACTACAGTGCTCATACACTTCTGCAAGCACACCCCTCACCAACTACTTCATCCACCTTCACATCCCTACTTTTCCATTCATATTTCCATCAAAAAACACTATCCCACTCCTCTCAAACTTTTCCATGTATGCTTCCACAACTGTCCAGAACTCTTCTTGCATTCTGCATGCACAGTCTTCCATCAATGCATATAAACAAACAATCACCCAAGCTTGTATTCCTACTTTCAATCTCAGCCAAAAACCATCAAAATCATATTCTTATACCTCCTCTCAGATTTAAAGACTCCATCCTCTTCATGTATCCAAAACTACCTTAGTCTATTCCTACCCTAGATCCCACCCATAAACTCTAAACCTTACATACCTCTCATCTCTGCACCAGGTAACCTACCCGTCTGAGACATATCATCATCTATCAATCCTAGTTTCAGTTACAGCTACGTAAGTTTATTTTCATGACTGGCCCTATCCAACTTTCATCCACCTTTTTAAGTTTTAAAGCTGTGTTCAATTTATCCTTAAACCTCTGTGCGACCACAGACAAATTCTGACAGGCTCGTACCATTGTGGCACAACGATGGCATAATTTCATCTCAATGACTTTGCCACTTAAAGGTGTTATTTTTGGTCTTACATAATACTTATTGTGATCTCTCCTCCATATTTCAACTTTTCAAAGGTAATTTATTTATACACCAAAATCAAAATCTTTCCAACCACAAATGACCAGGGAAAACTCAGTTATGATGATGAAGGCAAAAGCTGTACTTTGTTTTTGATGACTTGGAAAATACAGTACTTTAGATATGGTACCTAAAGAGGATATGGTGAACATTGAGGAAACTGGGTGTTGAGGAATGATGTGTCAGAGTGGTTATGATAAAGTATAAACACACAAGTACCCAGTGTGAATGAGACAGTGATTTCTGAGTTTATTTGAGACTTCTGAGCCCTCTGCTCTTCATTACAGGGGTTGAGGCAATGTCGATTTAATTCAGGACTGGCCTGCCCTGAAGAGTAATTGGCAGATGATGTATTACTGATGCCCCAGAATGAGAGAGTAAGAGAGGCCACAGGAGGTGAGGAGACGGAATAGAGTCGAGGGACTAAGAGAATAAGAGGATAAAACAAAAGTGATAATCATCTGTAGTGAATGATGCACCTTGGTGGCAGAAGGTGTGTGTGCATGTGCTGTGCTGGAAAAGTGTTGGGAGCAATTTAATATTATGTAATGATATTGTGGGGTTAACAGAGGTGACAATGGTGGTTTTGGACCACTTCTGCTACCTCAGTGATAAAATCAGTGAAGGAGGTAGTAATGAGCAGTGCATCCTGCAATAGCACACAGTGGTTGGAAAACCAACCTGACATCACAAGTGTTTTCATTGTCCATGAAAGAGATGGTGTTTGGTACCTGTGTACCTGTGTTAAGCCAGGTGCACACTAAGTTGCAGGCAACACAGGTGTAGCAGCACAGAACAAGCCAGAAATCTATTAATAGTTATTTCAATGGAAAGCCCACACACTGGGATGCAGGGCAGCAAAGTGTAGGTGCAGACCTGTATCAGCCTGCGTAGCACTATGGTTGGAACACAAATTTTTGCTTCACACATGGCATGTGCCAAGTCAGGACAATGGCATCATACGAGGTACTCACAGAGGCTGTATGGAGTGAACTGGCACTGTATGACACTAGCTATTGAGATTATATGAATGCCAAACTGAAGGGTGTGATATGTGAAAGCATAGCAGATGCTCAACAGTTTAAAGACAGTGAGTGGAATATATCTGACTGAAAAATATATGATCAGGTACAGTTGCCTTAACGAGTCCTTCCTGGTGATTAAGTTATGTACATAATAATCAACCATATACTGTTTGTACTGTACTTGTTTGGCTTGTAATTAATCTTTGAGTACAATAATATCAAAAATACTATATAAATATCATACACAAAGAAATACATTACAATTAAAATAACATAGTCACCAGGTGTACAGGAATTGCATGAGGCACCTGAACCAGTACATGATAAATGTCACAACACCAGTACATTTTATTCAGAAAATACTGTACTGTTTATGACAACATTACAAGTGAATAAATGAGGCAAACACTGTTGAATAATACATTAGCAAAGCAATCATTAGCAGGAGAGCAGAGCGGGTACCACATACCATAAAAGACTGCTTCTCAAAGTGCACATCACACCTATGCTGCCCTGTATTGTGCTGCCCTACCCCACCCTGTGTCTGCCCTATGCTGTGCTGCCCTGCCTCTCAAAGTGTACCTAGCCTTAGGAATGTCATACTGTACAGTAATGACACACAGGGTGTAAAAAATGAAGTTATCGTGAGTCTCGAACATAAATGATACGAGAATGATCTAATTGACGTGTGAAGCTGGATGGCAGGACATCCTCATAAGAGCCGAGAAGATGGCTGGGTGCGGATAGCCTTAGGAAGGAACCAGAAAGAAGACTAAGATGGTTTAGATAGGCTGAAAGGATGGTCCCAGGAAGCTGGGTGAGGAAGAAGAGAAACTTTGAGGCACCTGGTCGCCAACGGAGGGCTAGACCAAGGAAGACATGGCATGAAGTGGTGTGTGCTGACCTTATACCTAAGAATATATATAGTATTTACTATAGCTGGCTTATTTTTTTCTGAGAAAGATTTTTAAACCCTTTTGGCTACAGAAGTAATCTGATTGGAGGACAGATTAGACTAGTAACCAAGGTGATTCAGTCGAACCTCATAACTAATGCTCATCAAATTTCATGCAGCCACATTTTAGTTTTCAAATGTGAGAAGCACCCAGTTCTCTCACATGAAAATGAACCAACTATAGAAAGCAGGTGTGGGAAAGAGCAAGTTGGAGAAGTGTATCAGATGAACTCATCTACCCCTGTTACAAGGAACACAGAAGTATCTGAAAATGATGACAATGGTGAATCACGGCTGGAACAAGAATGCACAAGGTGTCTTAAAGTCAGAAGTCGGCCGCAGCATGTGGTCAGCTTCAAGTGCAATATATGTATGAGAGAACAAAGGGAAAAGGTTAGATGGGAGAGCACAAGCTTGAAGATGTGTCTTTTGTAGTGTGAAGAAAAAATTTTATCTGATTGATATGATATGTGTTTTTGAAGAAGTTTATGGAACTTTTACATCCTGACACTGAAAAGACTTGCTTTACATGAGTGGAAAATAATATGCTGCATGTGTGAGAAGTGCAATGCTTTCTTACTACTGAATTATGACCAGTAAAGGAGGATGAGAGCTACAAGTCAAAGTGTACAGAGATAAAGATAGCTAGAATGCCATGCAGTGCTTCCCTGAATGACAGAGCAGCAAATGGTATGACCAACAATGGCCATCTGATAGGTCATCTGGGAACTGAATGCAATGGTGATGTGATATGATGTATGAAGGAATACTGGGGTGGTTTTTGACCTGTAATGGGAGTGGAGGACAAAAACTGGGTTGAAAGGCATTAGTGCATTAACGTAGAGGGTAAACTATATTAAAAAATAAATAAATAAATAAAAAAAATCGAGATACGGTCCTACAAAATAACCTCAGGATTAAGAGACTGAATGAAGATGTTGCTATAAATCATGTGGCATGGTCAGTCACCATCAGGTGAGCAGCCATGTACAAAGCCTTTCAAAATGGAAATGAGTGCCTACAATGATGATGATGATGATCATCATCATCCAATCCTACACTGCCCCATGAGGAGCGTAGGAGCCCGGGGCTAGGCAAGTTGGTCCTGATATTTTAGATGAGAGTGACCAGCCTCACTCATCCCTGAGTGGCATTACGTGAGCAATAAACTCCAACCACCCCTTGGATAGAAACCTTCACCGGCTCAATCCGATTGGAATGCCATAATTACCCACTAAACCACCAGGCGCCAAAATTTGGTTGTGCGGTTACCACCCAGCATAGTAAATGGTTTCCTGGTATACAGAAAACCATTTGGCTTGTCACTCAGTGTAGAGTTACCCACAGGCAGAAGGAAGAGGAAAGACAAAAGAGGGACCATAAAGTCACCCATAGGCAGAAGGACAAGGACACAATGAAGGAAAGAGAGACAGAAGAGGATGGAAGGAAAAAAGGATAGAGAAGAGGAAAGGGCGGACACCTGAGAGCAACACTACACTGAGTTATATCAACTAAAACATCTTCTACTATCCAATTCTAAAACACACCACCACCACCATAAACTAAAGCCCCCTGACCACTTCCACCAAAACATCCAAATTCTACACTGCCATTTAACTCCATAAAAGCAAGAAAGACAATTCTGTTAATGCCTGATAATATTACATTCTGCTGAAGGGAACTTCTAGCACCTCAGATCACCTGCCTAGCCAATAATTTAAATCCCAACAACTTAAGACCCAAACCAAAAATCCTTTACAAACACTTAAAACCTATGCATCTTAATTTTTCCTACCGACTGCTTTCTTACTAAATTCATTCCCCTATTTCCCTATACCCTTTCTCTCACTATACATTTATCTTATACTTTTGCAGACCTACACTGGACAGAAGACACAGCACTCTAATGGCAACAACAAAACCCAGATAAGAAAAACTTTTGATACTTACCCTCTTCTTGCCTGGTTGAGCTACCTTGCTATCATAGTCCTCTGAGAGTTGGAGCCAATCCTCAATGGAGCGTGGTTGCCCACTGCCTAGCCTCTTCTTGGCAGACTTCACACCATCCAACTTGTCTAGAAGTCGGGCCATGTCAGGAAGATGCGTAGGTTATCAACAAGTTGAAAATTGTTTCTTTGTACATTATCTACACCTTAAATCATGATGTAACTTACCTTCAACATTACAGTATTGTACCATTTTCTACCGTGTGAACCAGAAATTTCATGATGGCAAACATCTTCAACTTTGTTTAATAAGGAGCCTAACTCAAGATCAAGTAAACCATCAGTCACACCCAACAACTGACAATCTCTTCAATTCTGCACTAAGGTATCTATATCTGCTTTCAGGCTGGTTTCAAACAGCAAAACTCAAATTTCTGATTTACTATGTATCTTATGGCAACCCCCCCCCACACACACACACACTGTCCCATGCATTACAACCTATGATGAGCTTAAGTCTTATTCTATATTCTACATTAAAAATTGATCTACCCATCCACGGAGCTGCACAAAAAAAAATGTCCAAGTGCACAGACAGTCTTCACTAAGTTCACTTCATGTAAGCCATACTACATCACCATCACCAACATCACTCCAACTATGCTTCCCACCGCAGAGCCCAGAAATAAACAGAAAGCAAAAAAGTAGGATAACTATCAAACATTATATCCCATGAAATGGACCACACAATCATTCAGACATCATTCAAGTTTTCAAACCCAGTTTAGTAGTCTTTTATTCCAGATCCACCACAAGGAATCAATTATTCTGTCAACCCTTGCCATATACATCAATACATATTTCATTGATCCATTTTAATTTTATGTTAATTCCTTACCTTCCATAACTCATACACACCCATTCACAATAACCATCCATAATATTCTTGGTCTCCATGGCTTCTTCAACCTTTTCACTCATTTGTTGCATATCAAGGGCATCACAGCGCTGATAACTTTACTTCCTTGGGCATTACAACTCTCTGCAGTCAAACTGCCTACAATTTCCACTTCCACTATGTGATTCACCTAAAGTGTGATATCTAGGAAAAATAACTGAGAATCACTAAAATACGACTCATGATATTATGTAACACTATTTCAAAAATGTGCAGATGCACAATGAATGCTACCATCCAATGGGTGACAGCCTAGCTGCAAACTAACATCATTAGCCTCTTGTACACTGACTCCTTCCAGCCCTTTGCATGGAGTGATATGATGATTTACTGCTCTCTCCTGCCCCATAATAATCAACCAGGTACTGTAACTAACTCTAATATCTGTTTTCTATATATCCCTAGCATATTCATGCCCACTCATTATCTATTACTTATCAACATGTGCCTGAGGAGCATTTAGGTCAGGGGCAGTTGAATAGGTTAGGAGGTGAAAAGGGGGACTTTGGCTTGGAAGATAGGATCAAAAATCCTTCATGCAATATACTATTTATATAAAGTGATTTTGTATTACATGGCATGAGGTTGGTATCAAAGTGTTGTGCTAGAAACGAACTGACCATACTTTACACATTTACCTAGTGGTAGGTGATGGTGACCATCATCCACTCACTTGATGTACAGCTGCCTACTTCTTCCTTCAACTCTATCATTCTATTTTTGTCCACCCTCCACTCTTCTTACTTCTCCCTTCCCATCTTGTCGCTTTTTATCACTCTTCTTTCCATTTCATGTGGCTCTACAACGAGTGACGAGTCTAATGGTTTCTTGTAATCCAGGAAACCATTTACAATGCTGAGTGGTAACCACATAACCATATCACGGAGGTGAAGCATATTATGGTGCCCCTGTTAACTGACTCGATTGGCAACTCACCATCCACTCACTCGATGCAGTGCTGCTCTCGAGTGTCTGCCCTTTCCTCTCCTCCCTCCATTCCTTCCATCCTCTTCTGTCTTTCTTTACTTCATTCTATCCACGTCCTTCTGTCTACGGGTGACTTTACACTCTCCCTTTTGTATTTCTGTCCATTCTTTCCTCTTCCTTCTGCCTGTGGGTGACTCTACACTGCATGACAAGCCAAATGGTTTCCTGTACACCAGGAAACTATTTACTACGCTGGGTGATAACCATTGTGGGAAATATTTCCCTCCAGAGCAGTTGCGCTTTCTACTTTTTATAACAGTCGTCCCTGGTTAGAAGCAGAGGAAAACCAGAGATCGTTGTCACCTGTTCAGGCAGTTTTTATAACCCAGAAATTACGTTCTCTTTAAAAATTCTTATTATTGATATACTAAATGCTACTGCGTTTAACCCTCATGGACAACTATAATGTAAATACTTGCAATTATATGGAAATTTCCACTGAGCTAAACTGTGTCTGTGCGTTAGAAGACGTGGCGAGGATGAAAAGGTCCTCATGTAAAGCAGATGTGGATTTAAGATATTCACACAGTTAAAGGGAATATTTGGTTTAATTTTAGTTTAATTAAAACTACGATTAATTTGTTAGATTCGCCCTGTATATATCATGATGTAATTTAACTGTATTTAGCATAGTAATTAATTAATAGTTGGCACCTCTACCATTCTATGAGGGAGATAAAGGCTTGCCTTGCCACTTCACTCTGCTCCTAGACCTCGTCGAGTTAGCACTCTGATCCCAGACCTCATCGAGTTAGCAGCTTGTACATAAACACTCAAGGACACTTGAAGCCCAAGCAACTACAGAAAAGCGGCTCATCATCATCTGCTGTCCGAACTCCCTGGCTAAGTAACCTTTAAGAATTGGCCAATTCATGAGGCGATTAGCTAGGAGATAGAAGAGCAATAGTTAGGTGAGGTAAGGTTAAGGTTCATCTAACCCTATGAGACTTGCTTGAATTTACTTAAGGACAACTTTAGAGACGAGTAACGATCTACGAGTTGTTTATTAGAAAACAGTAGAAATTTCTTACATTGTGGTGCCCTGAGTGAGGAGCTCCGATTTGTTCACCATAACCTCAAAATATTTTTCACAACCATATAACCAAATTATGGCGCCTGGTGGTTTAGTGGGTAATTATGGCACTCCAATCGGACTGAGCTGGTGAAGGTTTATATCCAAGGGATGGTTGGGGTTATTGCTCATGTAATGCCACTCAGGGATGAGTGAGGATGGTCACTCTCATCTTAAATGTCAGGACCAACTTGCCTAGCCCCAGGCTCCTACGCTCCTCATGGGGCAACATAGGATTGGATGATGGATGGATGGATGGATGGATGGACATCCACCAAGGAATCAAACCTCCACACTTTTTCCAGCATCCTGCTGTGGCCTACCTGTGGCATGGTGCTGCCAACTATAAGGAAATGTTGGTTAACTGCATGGGAATGTCCAGCAGGGACAAGTGATTCCCTGTGGTTGATGGGTCTGCTTGGCCATAGAGACTGGGGTTGATCAACAACACATTTACCTCTCTTGTCCATTACAAAACTGAGGTACTTAAACTCTTCTACCAACACAAGTGTCCCCATTCACCAGCACATCAAATCAAGTATGCACTCCTGTCACTAATTATCACTTTACTCATATCTACATTCATTTTTCACACGTGTTGACATTCAAAAAAAAAAAAAAAAAAAAAAAAAAAAATGAACCAGACTACACTGATAATTTTCAATAAAAATGGATTTACTGCTCAGAACAGTTTCATTTCACATCCTACTTATTAACCCTTTCCCATCAGGGGTACCAGTAAAAAACTGACGTGGTGCGTGACTTTAGCTGAAGCGCTATGCGAAGTAGCATATAGATGTTTTACTACTACCACTCAAAGTAAAGTTGCTGTTCACTGTAGAGAGCTCACTTTGGTTTTTGTTTTGAAGCTTAGCAATTGTACTTTATGTTCAAGAAAGTAATACACACACACACATACACACACAACAGTGAGTAGAATTTAGACATTTGGTTGATGGCCAAAGTCATCATACGAACTTCTGAGCCTCAGAAACCAATGACGGTCAAAGCCGTCAATGGTATGTTAAAGGGCTAAAACTTCAAAATTTCCCATCTTCCTTGGACAGTTCTTAGAATGACCGAAATGTGCTTGCTGACAGATCGAGAATCCAGGCTGCATAATTATTTTGAAAGAAATACATTGCAAGAGTATGAGAATTAGAGACTTCACCAGATCCTGTTTCAGAAATCTGCCACTAGGTTTGTTTTCCATCGCCCAGCTCTGATGCGGGGTAAGCACTGGAAAAGTAGCCAGTGCTTAATTTCTTTTTTAATTTTGACACAAAGTAAAACACCTCAAAACATATTTTACTCATCAAATTACCCAGATGGCATGATATGCTACAAAGAAATAACAATATGGGAGCCCTCTGATTATATATAATGTATAATAAGGTTCATTTTGTAAACTCCGCTTTCGTTAGTTTGCTCTTCTCTGTAAGCATAACATAGAGACAAAACCTAGGCAATTTTGCATGAACCATCCATAAAGCAAGATGACAGTGATTAAAATATTTGTCACTCATTAGTATCCACAAAAGAAAATAGATGTGTAGCCACATATTTAGCAACACCTTTCGATATGCCGCCCTGCCTGACGTATGACTTTTCTTAACAATACGGACCTGTTGGACGTCTTGGTCATCTTAGTAACCAAAGTCTAACAAAAATAATTCTTTTAAATGTTTCCCTGGCTCCACTGCACAGTTTAGTAAGTTTAAACTTCAACTCCTCGCACTCTATTATGATTATAGTGTCGTACCGCACTGCCGTTTGTTTGGATTAATATGGCTGACTCACCAACTAAGCAATCGTTCAGTACATTATTTTCAGAGGAACTGCTTACTATTTTAAAGCATGCATAAACACACACACCAGAACTCCTGAAGGTAATCTCCTTTTACTAACTGCAAACGATTTATTCAAATATATGTAAATAGACAGCACACTATTTTAGTCCCCAAGCTAAGATTCTCTGAAAGCCTGCTTATTCTTTCTTTACAGGTATATATATATATATATATATATATATATATATATATATATGCGCTTGATTGAATAGGAAATAATATTCCTATAAATAGCAGTATTATTATAAACTTAGTATTAGGTACAATTTCACAGGTCATTAAAACCCCACAAAAATATTTAATCGAGGCTGGGCGAAACTAGACCACCTGGTGGCAGACCGCTGAAACAGGTTTGGTAAAGCCTCTAATTGACAATGCATACAAGTACAGTACTGTATTAAACTGTCTTTGGCTTCAGTTGATTTATTTTATAATGATAATTACTTTAAGATATATATATTATTCAACAATCAAACACTACTGTTGAAATTGTATGTAGGAAACAATGAATATACTGTACCAGCAAATGGTGTAGAGACTGCATTGGTAGTACTTGCAGTGTGCAATTTTCTCAGTGAGTTGTTCCAATCTTACAGCAGTGTGATGTGTTCAATGTTTAAGCAGCTATAGAATACTATGGCCATATACTACTCTTTTACTAAATTAAAACTGTCCTTTAGTGCAACTGTTATCCACTGACAATATTCAGTTCTGTACTGTACTGTTACATCAAGGTTAGTACATCTGTCGTTTCTATAAAAGCCTGGGACTTACAACTCTTACAATCTTGTGAAGTAAGAAATCTGACTGTTCATACAAACACTTCAGTTGATCATGATTAACCCTGGAACACAGTCATGGGAATTTTTACTACTAAGACGGTTCTGGGGTATATTGTGCCCCCCCCCTTTTTTTTGGGGGGGGGGGAGGGGGGGTTATAATGAAAATTTAATAAATCTGTAAACATTACAAGAAAATATAACATCTGTACTTCCAGAATCCGTTATATTGTACTTAATAATGAGGTATATTAGGTTCCTTAGGGGCTACTAAATAAAAAAATGCCAAAAAAAATTTTTTTTTTTTCTTTTTTTTAACTGTAAAAGAATGGTAATTTTGACTGAAATAAAAGATAATTTATATATTTGCTCTAAAAATAGGTTTTACTGCCATTGTAACACGTTATTTATTCATTCTTTGGTTATTCTTCTTGGGTACAATTTACCTAACCCCCCCCCTACACTGCACCACGTGCGAGGAAGCAGCGCGACACTACCTTCCCCTACTATGGTCCTTTTGCAGCAAGAAGTCCGTTCGGGGTGTGGCAGAAGTTGGAATTCCCCCCGAGTGCGACGTTGCCAATTTGACCACCAATTATCGGATTATCACTCTGTCTCCCTACCTACCCCCATCTCACCTGTTTCTCTCTCTCTCTCTCTCTCTCTCTCTCTATATATATATATATATATATATATATATATATATATATATATATATATATATATTTATATATATATTTATATATATATATTTATATATATATATATATATATATATATATATATATATATATATATATATATATATATATATATATATATTTTATATATATATTTATATATATATATATTTATATATATATATATTTATATATATATATATATATTTATATATATATATATATATATATATTTATATATATATATATTTATATATATATATATATTTATATATATATATATTTATATATATATATATATATATATATATATATATATATATATATATTTATTTTCAACTTTTTTTCCACACCACCTATGAGGTAAAAGTCTAGGCGCGTTTTATTTTTAAGAGGTTTCCTCTGTAGGCCTAATCCTCTCTCTGACCCTGGGTCCCTCACCGACCTTGGCGTGGCAACATGGGAAAAAAGCACTGCCACGTGTCGTAGAATTCATTCAAATCGTTGTTATAATTCTAAAAAGTGATACTCAATGTTCTATATAGCTTCCTTTATTATATACAGAATATAAAAAAACAATTTCAAATAGCACACAGATGGGAAATAAGAGAGAGAGAGGCATGTCCTACGGTTGATTTGGCAGCATCGCTAAAGGTGATTCACCAGGTGGGCCCCACCCTGAACGGACTTCTTGCGGTGAAAGGACCATAGAACACACTGAGACATGAAGCTACTGAGAGACCCACGGGACTGCTCCCTATCACCACGCACTGGTAACGTGATGAAAGTGGTGACGTAATCTCACAACCCACGACCGTGTTTAAGGGTTAATGAAGCTGCCTTGTTTATATCCTAACTTTATGCACCATTCAAATCTCATTCATTCTCCACAAAATATTCAGGCTTATTTTCTCTAATTTTCTTACTGTTCTCCAAAATTCTACAATGAAACAGTCTCCATGACACAGATGTATAAACTGTATATATACAAACTGACTGACAAATAATTCCCCTAAAACAATTGAATCCTTTGAGGAGTAGAGATTTTCCTAAGCAAATTAAAAATTACCTGGAATTTTGAGGAACAAAGATTCTCCTATGCAGATTAAAATTATCTAGTATTTTGTGGATTAGAGATTTTCCAAAGCAGATTAAAATTACCTGATATTCTGAGGAGATGAAATTTTCGTAAGCAGAATAAAATCTGGCATTTGTCAAAATGAAATACATAAGTGTGACATCACTCCTGAAAGGACTGATAATAAGAGAACAAAGAAAGTTCCTGCATTGGATCTGCCTGGATTACAAAATGTCTTTAAGATCTTGAGTGGAGAGACTAAATATAACTAAAAAGAACTATCCCACTTATCAATATTTGTAGAATCTTTTCTCATTACAGTAAACCCTCTCTACAACAAGACTCCGTTTACCAAAGTTTGATTTTCATGAACCCTTTGGGCCAACCAAACTTCTCTTATACAGAAAGGGGTTTAGTGTATGTGATGAATATAGCTGACTGACCAAACAGTGTCAGTCTAGCTCTGCCTGACATCATGTAAACACTTGTCACCACTCTGCCACTTGGGATACTTTCTTTTACTGTCTTTTGTACTGTACTGCAATTCATTACTAATCTTAAATTTTTTGTGGTTTATTGCACATACAGTATGTACACATACAATAAAGAGCTGCACAGCACTAGACCAGACCCACAGAAAAGCCAAACACATTAGAGTACTTGAACAGTTAGGGTACCATAATGAACTAACAAACTTGGGTAAGTATATGACGAACCTGGGTTCATGAATTAAGATGACTATAAAAAAATTGATAAAATTTTTTAATTTAACAATTTGCTACTTCCCTCAGTTACTTTGTTTATAGAGGATTTATGACTAGTTAGATTACTGGAATTACATGCCAGGCAAATACAAGGACTTTCAATGTACAGTTAGAAGATATGAATACTTATTGTAGTTATACTGCAAAACAAATAAAGGAGATACTCACCTAGCTTATCCTCTTGGCTTTCCGGGGTATCCCATTTGCTCCGAATAAAATCATTATAAACCTGTGGATATATGTCAAATCATATGGCATTATGAGCATATGTAAACCTATCTACATCACTACAGCAAACTGACCGTAAGGTTCAACTGTCAGCCGGTCACTGAAATCTTCATTAAAAAAATAATGCTTCACTCATACCGAAAATGTGTCAGTGTAAAATATTACACACTGAATCAGGGGTTTCATCAAATACTCCCACATCAATTTTCTTACACTGTAACTCATATAACTTCAATACCGTATCAAATCTGACATATAATTACTATTACTATATGAAAATTAAGAGAATTTATGTTTTCCATACTATGTTTAATGCACACAAGTCAATTTTTTTTGTGTCAATATTTATTGAACTGATTACCAGTTCATTAATTTTTACATATCCTTAACTAACTACCTGTGCTGTATGGTTACAAGTACACTGCTTGAGGGCATGTATCTTAGGTAAAGAGAACAGTATATAACAGTTTCCAAATATTCAGCAAGTACAGGATACACACATGTAAAGCAATATGGCAGATGAGTATGCAAACAAACTCACTATTAATGCAACTCCAAAAATACAAGGTTGAATTCAAGGTACCTGTCAGTTTTCACCCAACACCCAGAAAAATACACATCTTAATGTACTGGTAACACAAAAATTACTAACAAAAGGGGTAGTGGCATTCTTTGAAACTGTTTCCAGTAATATATCTCCTGTTTGACTGGGCTGGGAAGTTAATACATACGACACCAAATCAGATCTATCTGATAAGTACAGGGTTAATATGGAATTTTTAAAACATTACTACTGAAGTATATACACCACAATAAGCAAGTGCTGTTACTACTGACAAAGTGATAATTCATTCATCCAAAGTTGGATTGTCATGTACAATACCTCCCCACCCCCACCTCCATCCCCAACCTCCACTCCACAAAACAGACAACAAACAATAACCACTGGGAACCTTAAAATCAAAATGTTCAAAGTGTTACTGTCACTCACATTAAGGTGACTTTTGCAGTGCTAATGGAAAACATATATATATTACCATAACTTATAACACCATAAATGGCACTCAGTACTGGCAAAGAATTTAATTGTGAAACAATCATTCTGTATATAATGTACTTAGCAACTCTACAAACATTTTTTTCATTTGCTGTACTGCAAATGGAGCATATAAAAATATATATGGTGTATATAATACCTTAGTGACTGATAAATCGTTCATGCAAATTTTGGTTAAGGTTCACAGTAAGTACATCATCAACATGAAAACAAAAATACTGTACTGTATAGTACAGAAATTATACCTTAATGGAAAACACTTAGTCTCTATAAAGTACTATACTGATATTTCTGAAAAGTCTTAGGATATTAACACACTGCAAGACTCATTCAGGCCTTAATACTCTGCAATGCAGATACACCATTCTATCAAGTTTAATGTATCAGCACCACATATTCCCAAAAGAGGAATACAGGGATAACTGTAAACAAATAAAAGATAAAATATTTAAACTCTTTAAGGAGAACTAGCCGTAAAAACAACCAAAGGCAATCAATATCAAATACAATACTTCAGGTTAAAGAGAAGAACCTGTGGAAAGAAATTTTATTGGCAAATGTTTCAATGAAAACACTAACATAGATGAGTGACTGTGAGAACATATATCTCTTACTGTGACGTTTGTGGGAAAACTCTATTAACTATAACCTCAAGTAATGAGTACCTTTGACACATTCTTCAGCTCAAACATGTCATTCATATTCATCCAACACAAGCAAACTTCAATGTGCACTATGTATGTAATGTGACGTGAATACCTTTCTAACTGTGATGATTATAAATGCTAAACACTCTGTGTTCTTTAAAGTAATTATTTAAAGGTACTCTTCTTACAACACACATTTGTCCTAGTGTCTGCTTTTACATTATCATCAGTTCACTGGTTCTTAAATGGACAAATACAGTAAATCCTCGTCAATCACAGGGGTTACACCACATGAACACCCGTGAGAAATGATTTTCCATGATGTAATGAAACCCTCATAAAAGGATTCCTACAACTGTGGTTCAACTATAATGGCCTAAAAATCTTTGTAGTGTTCCAAAATATCACCAGACACTGAAATATACTTGCTTACGGTGTGCTCTGAGATTATTTAACAAAAAAGTCTGTTAAATTATCCCAAAATACTCCTTAAGCTAGTGTATTTTGTGAAGGTTTATTCAAGAGGGGAAAAAAAAAATGGAGCCAATAAAGTTGAGTACAGTCCTGTACTGTGAAAGACAAATGCTTACTGCAGGGCAAAAATTACGTAGTCATTGCAGAATCATTTCAGTCACTTAATGGCAGCTGTTTGAATATCCTCACATTAAGTACTATCCTACCATGAAATTTAAACCCTCCAAGAGAAACAGATGCAATTACCATACGCCTTCTGTGAACTGCAATGACCAAAGACAGGTACAATATGAAACTTCTGAAATGTATGAGCATACACTAGGTCTAACAGATGTAAAGGCCCTGCCACTTAGGTTCATCCAAGCACGCAATGAAGCACTGCAACAGATCTGCTTCTGGCCATGGTAAAATTATACACTACGAATACAGGCCCATTCAGCAATTAAACGCAAATCATTATTTTTAGAAATATATGTATTACTTTACATGGACAAACAGGTCCATGTTGTAGCTATATGGAAAAATTACATCAATGTTTTCACAACAGCCACATGATCTATCAAAAACACTGGACTTCCAGAAGCAGGTAAACTGTATGGTGAATAGCTGTAAGTCATCAACCAGCTGCTGTTATCTGAGCATACAGCTGCAATCAAAGCTTGTATGCATTCAAGTTTTCGGTCCAGAAAGTAAATACAGGTGTGCTGTGTGGCCATCCCCTTACACAGAGATCAATATGGCAATGTAGATATCACCTGCTTACTGAAAAAGTACTACTAGTCTGGTAGGTTTGGAAGTGGCTGAAAAACAAGCTGGCACTCTTCCTACTCCCATGATTATGGTGGTATGCCTGATGCATAATACACACTGAC